>NC_053025.1:114823977-114909158 GCF_003073215.2 Triticum urartu
GTTAGATAAAACAAACGGTTGTCCCGTCAGATTGTAGCTTCCTTCAGTCCCCATCCGACTGCTGGGTGCCTGTATGTGTATGGAGCAAAAATACTACATTAAATCATGCATGATAACCTAAATTGGAACATATATCAGATTTACGAAGTATATACCTGACAAAGCTGGATGGTAAGCTTCTCGAGAACAGGTGTATGTTGGAGAAAGCACATGAGTGCACCAAGATTGGCCTTCATACACCAATCATTGAGTAACAAGGTTTTTAACTTGCTAAAGGTAGGGCACCACATCAAATCTCTTTTGAGGATAAACTACAGAAAATGCAAATGGGTAAGAATATCTCAAGATTTTTTTTAAGTACAAGGTGTGATGCTACTGAAGTAAATGAAGCTCCCACAAGTATTGAAAAGCAAAATCTGATTTGGCCAAAGCGAAAAGAGGCTTGTAACCAGAGTGAAAAAAGAGGCTTGTAACCCATATCAGATTTTATAAGTTTGCTTTTACCTCCTTGCATAACATATAAAATTGTACATAATATTTCTCAATGTGAATATGTATAATTGGCCATATAAAAATAGATTTGACAGATTTATTCCAATACAAACATTAAACCTGTGCTTGCAGTTTCAGAAGTAATACAATACAAAATATGAATAGAGTCACGGGAAATTAAATCCATATAATGTACAGGTGCAAGCAAACCACTTGCATAGCGGTTACTTCACAGATGTCAAATGATGATATAATGTAAGAGACATAATGTATCAGGGTTCACAAATAACAATAAAAGCTGAGAAAAGAAGTAGATGCAAACATACCACACAAGGTTCAGCTATCAACTCCAAGCTTTTAGCCTCTGACAAACCATTGAGAAGCACACAATCTCCAGTGTCATCATCAATGGAACTGCAATTTTCACAGGTAACATCGACACACGAACCACCAGCTTCTTTACCACAACAATCATCACAGTCGGCAAGCTTAATAGATCCTGTTACTAATGATGGCATGCTTTCAAGCAAAGGAGTCCTCCCCCAGCACTCAATTAATTCCAGTGTAACTAGACTTGGGACAGAAATCCGAGTCCGTTCATTTGGATAAAATATGCAGTCAAGGATGGTCAGGCGTTTTAGGGACTGGGACATGATCATATCAGCTTGGACGTAGCAACCCCTCATCCACAGTTCTTCCAGCGCTGGGCAGCTCGAAAAATACAGAATGCTATCATTTAACACTACGTTGCAAAGCTCCAACCTCGTCAAGTGCAGAGAGACGAGAGGCAGGTCCTCCAGCAGCTCGAAGCTATTGTTATCACGGCCTAAATGAACACTGAGGACTCGAGCTTGGCACAAGAGAGCATGCCGGATCCATAAGTTGACCTGCGGTTCATCCTGGCTATGGAAAGTGCTGAGCTCTATCTCACACGCATGCAGGGGCGCGCTGCGGTCACGGAGGAGCAGCAGATGGTTCACAAACTTGTTGAGCCTCCTGACGCCCCGCCGGTTCAGAATCCTGCCCTCGCAGGTGATGCGCAGGACCGGCATGGACTTCCAGAGGTCGCGCCAGCGCCGAGCCAGCACGCAGGTCTGCACGGCCTCCGCCACCGGCAAGAAGGACAGTACGTGCTGCAGGACCTCGCCCGGCAGCGCGTCGATCCCCTCGCCGCCACGCGCCTCGGGCGCCGCCTTCCAACGGCGGGAGGCCGTTGCTTGCTCCTTAGGCATTACGCCGAACAGGTGGGGAGCGCCGGCTCTGGCCGCTGAAAAACAGAACCCGACGAAGATCAGGCATGGACGGACCCTTCGCTACATCAACTGGCACCTCGGAGTGAAAATTATGAGCTCGTTGATCGTTTACCTGTAGATCTTGTGGAGGTGGAGCAGGGGTGGAATTGCGTGGCACCCTAGCGAGCTGCCGTCGCCAGATTTTGAAGCCGAGCTTCCTCCCAGGAGAACCGTCAGCATCCGGCCATGGCCGGCTGGCCAGAAAACCCTCGACGGTGGACCGGGCTGCGTGAATTCTTGGGTCTTGATGCTTCTGGGGCCTGGAATGCTTGGTGAGTGAGCAAGGGAGGAAGAGGAAGAGGAAGTGGAGAGGCGATGGGGATTTCTGAGGGTTACGTCATCTCCAACACTGTTTTGACCCATGTTTACTTTCTCCAAACCGCCTATCTAAGCACTTGAAAGATAAATATCATCCTTTTCTCATAATCATGTTATGCAAATATTTCGATACAAAATAAATTCAAATTCAATAAAATAGTTCAAATCTAAAGTTCATTATTCAGACACATTTTTTAATTTTTCCTTTGAAGCGTCCACAAATATGCAAACTAGATCATTCTGAAGCTGCTCATGAATTGTTCTATAGTGAATTTGCCGATGCATTTGGATAAAATCATCAAACTTTGTCGGATTTTGATCTAAAAGTTGGATAGGATCACTCATGCGCTCAAATTCCAAACCGTGGCGAACTCCGTCACCCTCATCCGCCACAATTATGTTGTGTATGACACAAACTGCCATCACCTCCCACAACGTCTCTGCATCCCATATTTTTGCAGGTCCTCGAACAACTGCAAAATGAGCTCGAGCACTCTAAATGCCCTCTCATCATCCTTTCCGACTCCTTTTCTTTGGGAAAAATAAGATCTTTTCTCGCCCCTTGAATCATAGATGGTCCTGACGGAGGTCGCCCATGAAGAATTGATACCATCACAAAGATAATAGCTCATGTTGCAGTCATGACCATCGATGGTATATAGTACTATAGTTACATGGAAGAGCTTCTCCTGCACACAACCTCGCAAACAATGGAGACGGATGTGGCACATTGATGTCATTGTGAGACCCGAAAATCCCAAAGAAAGAGTATCAAATCCAGAGGTCTTGTGATGCAACTGCTTCAAGAATCATGATGGGCTTTCTTGCAATGGTCCTGATATTGCCCCTTAGAGCATATGGGAAATTCTTGCATTGCCATGCAGTGCATGTAATCCAAGGATCCGAGCATACCTAGCTACCCTCTGACTTCCGACTGTGCCATGAGTCGTGCGGTGTATTCAGCAGTTGGTTCTCTCAAGTACTCTAGTACAGACACCTTGGCTTCGAGACATGTGTTTGGTCTACATCCAGGGGGTGGCGGAGGTCCGGCAATGTCTGGACGGCAAAGTGGTTGGTGCAGCGGCGACATCGGTCTCAGACTATGCAGATAGAGAGGAAGGGGAAGAGACGGAGTGAGAAAAACGGGGCTCTAGATGGGTTTTTGACTAGATCCGGAGTGTCAGACACCTGCGTGGCGTCTGTTCGGACATCTGCCAAGCTCCGCCAGGTTTGCTTCTGGTTTGTGGAAATTCAGACGTCCAGACTGGTCTGTGGACGTTTGACGTACGACGGTGGATGACACAAAGTGTTCGGACCACACGCCTGAATGATTAGTGGCATTTTGATGGGCAACGTTGGAGATGCCCTTAGGGATTGGAGCTAAACAATGGAGAACTACACGCATATCACCTTGGCTTCTTGGATTTCTTTTCTTTTTAGTTCACCTTGGCTGTTTGGATTTCTTTTTCTTTTTGGTTAAACTGGACAACCTTTCTATTATCAGTTTTAGGGACTCTTTGATTTAAAAGATTTTAGAAATTTTTCCTATATTGGTTTTTTGATTTGTATGATGAACCATGTGGATATTTTTCTAAGAAATCAATTACGGTACATTTAATAGGAAACTAGAAGGTAAGGCACACTTTGTTGTGTTGCTTGTTTTGTAGCGTAGCCACCTCAATTTTTTGAATGTGGTGTCATTGGGTTCTCATGTACCGTATAATATAGATTTGTTTCCCACACCATTGTGTTTCATAAGGCTACATAAGAACCAGTTTATAGATTCATGGTAACAGGCAATAATTAACAATGCCAAAATGTTCATAGCACATTAGCAATAAACAACACATCTAATGATTATATTTTTGCAGGACCTAACCACTCTGCTAGAAACAGTCAAATATGGTGAAACACTTACAATGAATGTATATAGGGAAGTGCTCGTCAAAATTGTGCAGGAGCACTCGACGACGACGCTCACTGAAATCATGCGTATCAAATCGTTTTGGAATTCTCACCCACTATAATAGCCCCACTGTATTATGTAGTATTTATCTTTCCCCTGTTGAGTATAGCTGACGTAAAGTACACGCGTTCTGTTCCCCACACGTTAAAGTTTTTTTCTGGTACATTGTTCCAAGCTTCCTCCCAGGAGAACCGTCGGCATCCGGCCATCGCCGGCTGGCCAGAAGACCCTCGACGGTGGACCGGGCTGCGTAAATTCTTAGGTCTAGATGCTTCTGGGGCCTGGAATGCTTGGTGAGTGAGGAAGGGAGGAAGAGGAAGAGGAAGTGGAGAGGCGGTGAGGATTTCTGAGGGTTACGTCATCTCCAACACTATTTTGACCCATGTTTACTTTCTCCAAACCGCCTATCTAAGCACTTAGAGCATCTCCAACAGCCGCCGAACGCGCCACGCGCTAAAACCTACTTTGTCGCGCGCTCATCTCCTGATTTGGCGCGGCGGGCAGCGCTGGCTCCAGCAGCCGCGCTAAAATGCAGCACGCGCAGCTTCAGCAGCGCGTAAAAAATGCAGCGCGCGCGACTCGCACAAACAACATATGCATTTCAAATAGAAGCAAAAATGATCAAACTATAAACAAAAAATCAACAATAAATAGTTCACTTTCGTTATTACAACCCAAACAAATAGTTTATCATTCAGTACAACAAATAGTGAAATAAACACAACAAATAGTTCATGAACAATACAATGTCGAACACACAAATCATGCTCTTTGTCGTCCATGCCATGCCTACCACTCCTCAATGAGATCCTTCTGAAGATCATTGTGCGCCGCGGGACGCCGAATGGCATGATAGAAGGAAACAAAACGGGCCACCCTTTCAGCCCTTCGTCGCACTCGCACGGGATGTCCCAAGAGCTCATACTATGAGTAGTCTAAATCTTGGCCACGCTCATTCTCGATGATCATGTTGTGCATGATCACACAAGCGTGCATGATGTACCAAAGCATTTTTTTGATCTAAAAATCTAGCCGGTCCTCTCGCAATAGCAAATTGGGCTTGCAAAATCCCAAAAGCTCTCTCCCCATCTTTTCTAGCCGCCGCCTGAGCATTGTGGAAATCAAGATTTTTCTTACCTTCCGGCTTTCTCAACGGCTTCACGAAGGTTTGCCACTTTGGATAGATGCCATCCGCTAGATAATAGCCATAGTTGTATGTACGGCCATTTGCTACAAACTGCACCGGTGGCAACTCACCATTTGCAATCTTACTCATCAGTGGTGACTGGTTGACAACATTGGTGTCATTCAAAGATCCAGGCATTCCAAAAAATGCATGCCAAATCCAAGTCTCTTGACCGGCCACCGCTTCAAGGATTATAGTGGAACCCTTTTTTGCCCGTGGAATTGCCCATGCCATGCCTTTGGACAATTCTTCCAACTCCAATGCATGCAATCTATTGAGCCAAGCATGCCAGGAAAGCTGCGAGCTTTGTTCATCGCTAATAGCCTTGCGGCGTCTTCAGCATTGGGAGATCTCAAATACTCCTTGACAAACACTTGCACAATTCCGACTGCGAAGCGCTTGACACGCATGATGGCTTGACTCTCACCCATAGCCAAGTGATCATCAACTAGATCAGTCGGGATACCGTATGCCAACATACGCAAAGCGGCTGTCACCTTCTGAAAGGTGCTATGCCCGAGCTCTCCGGCTGAAGGAAATATGCCCTAGAGGCAATAATAAAGTTATTATTTATTTCCTTATATCATGATAAATGTTTATTATTCATGCTAGAATTGTATTAACCGGAAACATAATACATGTGTGAATACATAGACAAACAAATTGTCACTAGTATACCTCTACTTGACTAGCTCATTAATCGAAGATGGTTATGTTTCCTAGCCATAGACATGAGTTGTCATTTGGTTAACGGGATCACATCATTAGGAGAATGATGTGATTGACTTGACCCATTCCGTTAGCATAGCACTTGATCGTTTAGTTTGTTGCTATTGCTTTCTTCATGACTTATACATGTTCCTATGACTATGAGATTATGCAACTCCCGTTTACCGGAGGAACACTTTGTGTGCTACCAAACGTCACAACGTAACTGGGTGATTATAAAGGTGCTCTACAGGTGTCTCCGAAGGTACTTGTTGGGTTGGCGTATTTCGAGATTAGGATTTGTCACTCCGATTGTCGGAGAGGTATTCTGGGCCCACTCGGTAATGCACATCACTATAAGCCTTGCAAGCATTGCAACTAATGAGTTAGTTACGGGATGATGTGTTACGGAACGAGTAAAGAGACTTGCCGGTAACAAGATTGAACTAGGTATTGAGATACCAATGATCGAATCTCGGGCAAGTAACATACCGATGACAAAGGGAACAATGTATGTTGTTATGCGGTCTGACCGATAAAGATCTTCGTAGAATATGTGGGGGCCAATGTGAGCATTCAGGTTCCACTATTGGTTATTGACCGGAGACATGTCTCGGTCATGTCTACATAGTTCTCGAACCTGTAGGGTCCGCATGCTTAAAGTTTCGGTGACGATTGTATTATGAGTTTATGTGATTTGATGTACCAAAGGTAGTTCGGAGTCCCGGATGAGATCGGGGACATGACGAGGAGTCTCGAAATGGTCAAGATGTAAAGATCGATATATTGGACGACTATATTCGGACATCAGAAAGGTTCCGAGTGATTCGTGTGTTTTCGGGGGTACCGGGGAGTTACGGGAATACGAGGAAGAAGTAATGGGCCTCATGGGCCAAGTGGTGGAAGAGAGGAGGCAGGGCGCACGGCCCCCTAGCCCAAACCGAATTGGACTAGGGGGTCGGCCCCCCTTTCCTCCTTTTCCTCCTTCTCCTTCCTTCTTCTTCTCCTCCTTCCTTTCCTCCTCCTAGTAGGAGTAGGAAAGGGGAGTCCTACTCCTACTAGGAGGAGGACTCCTCCTCCTGGTGCGCCCATAGAGGGCCGGCCAGCCTCCCCCCTTGCTCCTTTATATGCAGGGGCAGGGGGCACCTCTAAACACACAAGTTGATCAGTTGATCTCTCCCAGCCGTGTGCGGTGCCCCCCTGCACCATATTCCACCTCGGCTATATCGTAGCGGTGCTTAGGCGAAGCCCTACGTCGGTAGCAACATCATCACCGTCACCACGCCGTCATGCTGACGGAACTCTCCCGTGAAGCTTTGCTGGATCGGAGTTCGCAGGACGTCATCGAGCTGAACGTGTGCTGAGCTCGGAGGTGCCGTGCGTTCGGTACTTGGATCGGTCGGATCGTGAAGACGTACGACTACATCAACCGCGTTGTGCTAACGCTTCCACTTTCGGTCTACGAGGGTACGTGGACAACACTCTCCCCTCTCGTTGCTATGCATCACCATGATCTTGCGTGTGCGTAGGAATTTTTTTTGAAATTACTACGTTCCCCAACAGGGGCATCCGAGCCTGGGTTTTATGCGTTGATGTTGTGCACGAGTAGAACACAAGTGAGTTGTGGGCGATATAAGTCATACTTCTTACCAGCATGTCATACTTTGGTTCGGCGGTATTGTTGGATGAAGCGGCCCGGACCGACATTACGCGTACTGTCGGTGTCAAAACCGGCGGATCTCGGGTAGGGGGTCCCGAACTGTGCGTCTAGGCGGATGGTAACAGGAGACAAGGGACACGATGTTTTTACCCAGGTTCGGGCCCTCTTGATGGAGGTAAAACCCTACTCCTGTTTGATTAATATTGATGATATGGGTAGTACTGTTGGGGAATGTTGCAGAAAACAAAAAATTTCCTACGGTTTCACCAAGATCCATCTAGGAGTTCATCTAGCAACGAGTGATTGGATTGCATCTACATACCTTTGTAGATCACGCGCGGAAGCGTTCAAAGAACGGGGATGAGGAAGGCGTACTCGACGTGATCCAAATCACCGGAGATCCTAGCGCCGAACGGACGGCACCTCCGTGTTCAACACACGTACGGTCAGCGTAACATCTCCTCCTTCTTGATCCAGCAAGGGGAAGGAGAGGTTGAGGAAGATGGCTCCAGCAGCAGCACGACGGTGTGGTGGTGGTGGAGCTGCAGTACTCCGGCAGGGCTTCGAAACTTGTCCCGATGCCCGAAGATGGCTCCAGCAGCAGCACGACGGTGTGGTGGTGGTGGAGCTGCAGTACCCCGAAACTTGTCCCGATGCCCGAAATAGCACTTCCTATATATAATTCTTTACCTCCGGACCATTCCGGAACTCCTCGTGATGTCCGGGATCTCATCCGGGACTCCGAACAACATTCGGGTTACTGCATATACATATCCCTACAACCCTAGCGTCACCGAACCTTAAGTGTGTAGACCCTACGGGTTCGGGAGACATGTCGACATGACCGAGATCGCTCTCCGGTCAATAACCAACAGCGGGATCTGGATACCCATGTTGGCTCCCACATGCTCCTCGATTATCTCATCGGATGAACCACGATGTCGAGGATTCAATCAATCCCGCATACAATTCCCTTCATCAATCGGTATGTTACTTGCCCGAGATTCGATCGTCGGTATCCCAATACCTCGTTCAATCTCGTTACCGGCAAGTCACTTTACTCGTACCGTGATGCATGATCCCGTGACCATACACTCCTACGGTATCCGGGAGTTACACGATCTCATGGTCTAAGGAAAGGATACTTGACATTGGAAAACTCTAGCAAACGAACTATACGATCTTGTGCTATGTTTAGGATTGGGTCTTGTCCATCACATCATTCTCCTAATGATGTGATCTCGTTATCAATGACATCCAATGTCCATAGTCAGGAAACCATGACTATCTGTTGATCAACGAGCTAGTCAACTAGAGGCTTACTAGGGACATGTTGGTGTCTATTATTCACACATGTATTACGATTTCCGGATAACACAATTATAGCATGAATAAAGAGAATTATCATGAACAAGGAAATATAATAATAATGCTTTTATTATTGCCTCTAGGGCATATTTCCAACAGTCTCCCACTTGCACTAGAGTCAATAATCTAGTTACATTGTGATGAATCGAACACCCATGGAATTCTGGTGTTGATCATGTTTTGCTCTAGGGAGAGGTTTAGTCAACGGATCTGCTACATTCAGGTCCGTATGTACTTTACAAATATCTATGTCTCCATCTTGAACATTTTCACGAATGGAGTTGAAGCGACGCTTGATGTGCCTGGTCTTCTTGTGAAACCTGGGCTCCTTGGCTAGTGCAATAGCTCCAGTGTTGTCACAGAAGAGTTTGATTGGCCCCGACGCATTGGGTATGACTCCTAGGTCGGTGATGAACTCCTTCACCCAAATTGCTTCATGTGCTGCCTCCGAGGCTGCCATGTACTACGCTTCACATGTAGATCCCGCCACGACGCTCTGCTTGCAACTGCACCAGCTTACTGCCCCACCATTCAAAATATACACGTATCCGGTTTGTGACTTAGAGTCATCCAGATCTGTGTCGAAGCTAGCGTCGACGTAACCCTTTACGACGAGCTCTTCGTCACCTCCATAAACGAGAAACATTTCCTTAGTCCTTTTCAGGTACTTTAGGATATTCTTGACCGCTGTCCAGTGTTCCTTGCCGGGATTACTTTGGTACCTTCCTACCAAACTTACGGCAAGGTTTACATCAGGTCTGGTACACAGCATGGCATACATAATAGAACCTATGGCTGAGGCATAGGGGATGGCACTCATCTCTTCTATATCTTCTGCCGTGGTTGGACATTGAGCTGAGCTCAATTTCACACCTTGCAACACAGGCAAGAACCCCTTCTTAGACTGATCCATATTGAACTTCTTCAATATCTTATCAAGGTATGTGCTTTGTGAAAGACCTATGAGGCGTCTTGATCTGTCTGTATAGATCTTGATGCCTAATATATAAGCAGCTTCTCCAAGGTCCTTCATTGAAAAACTCTTATTCAAGTAGGCCTTAATGCTGTCCAAGAGTTCTATATCATTTCCCATCAAAAGTATGTCATCTACATATAATATGATAAATGCTACAGAGCTCCCACTCACTTTCTTGTAAACGCAGGCTTCATAAGTCTACGTAAACCCAAACGCTTTGATCATCTCATCAAAGCGAATGTTCCAACTCCGAGATGCTTGCACCAGCCCATAAATCGAGCGTTGGAGCTTGCACACCTTGTTAGCATTCTTAGGATCGACAAAACCTTCCGGCTGCATCATATACAATTCTTCCTTAAGGAAACCATTAAGGAATGCCGTTTTGACGTCCATTTGCCATATCTCATAATCATAGAATGCGGCAATTGCTAACATGATTCAGACAGACTTTAGCTTCGCTACCGGTGAGAAAGTCTCATCGTAGTCAACCCCTTGAACTTGTCGATAACCCTTAGCGACAAGCCGAGCTTTATAGATGGTCACATTACCATCCGCGTCTGTCTTCTTCTTAAAGATCCATTTATTTTCTATGGCTCGCCGCTCAACGGGCAAGTCAGTCAAAGTCCATACTTCGTTTTCATACATGGATCCTATCTCGGATTTCATGGCTTCTAGCCATTTGTCGGAATCCGGGCCCGCCATCGCTTCTTCATAGTTCGAAGGTTCACCGTTGTCTAACAACATGATTTCCAAGACAGGGTTGCCGTACCACTGTGGTGCGGAACGTGTCCTTGTGGACCTACGAAGTTCAGCAGCAACTTGATCTGAAGTTTCATGATCATCATCATTAACTTCCTCTCTAGTCGGTGCAGGCACCTCAGGAACATTTTCTTGAGTTGCGCCATTTTCCGGTTCAAGAGGTAATACTTCATCAAGTTCTACTTTCCTCCCACTTACTTCTTTCGAGAGAAACTCCTTCTCTAGAAAGGATCCATTCTTGGCAACAAAAATCTTGCCTTCGGATCTGAGGTAGAAGGTATACCCAATAGTTTCTTTAGGGTATCCTATGAAGACGCATTTTTCCGACTTGGGTTCGAGCTTTTCAGGTTGAAGTTTCTTGACATAAGCATCGCATCCCCAAACTTTTAGAAACGATAGCTTAGGTTTCTTCCCAAACCATAATTCATACGGTGTCGTCTCAACGGATTTCGACGGAGCCCTATTTAAAGTGAATGCGGTAGTCTCTAAAGCATAGCCCCAAAAAGATAGCGGTAAATCGGTAAGAGACATCATAGATCGCACCATATCTAATAGAGTGCGATTACGACGTTCGGACACACCATTACGCTGAGGTGTTCCAGGCGGCGTGAGCTGTGAAACTATTCCACATTTTCTTAAGTGTGTGCCAAACTCATGACTCAAGTATTCTCCTCCACGATCTGATCGCAGGAACTTGATTTTCCTGTCACGTTGATTCTCAACCTCACTCTGAAATTCCTTGAACTTTTCAAAGGTCTCAGACTTGTGTTTCATTAAGTAGACATACCCATATCTACTCAAGTCATCAGTGAGGGTGAGAACATAACGATAGCCACCGCGAGCCTCAACACTCATTGGACCGCACACATCAGTATGTATGATTTCCAATAAGTTGGTTGCTCGCTCCATTGTTCCTGAGAACGGAGTCTTGGTCATTTTACCCATGAGGCATGGTTCGCACGTGTCAAATGATTCGTAATCAAGAGACTCTAAAAATCCATCAGCATGGAGCTTCTTCATGCGTTTGACACCTATGTGACCAAGGCGGCAGTGCCACAAGTATGTGGGACTATCATTATCAATCTTACATCTTTTGGTACTCACACTATGAACATGTGTAGCATTACGCTCGAGATTCATTAAGGATAAACCATTCACCATCGGAGCATGACCATAAAACATATCTCTCATATAAATAGAACAACCATTATTCTCGGATTTAAATGAGTAGCCATCTCGTATTAAACGAGATCCTGATACAATGTTCATGCTCAAACTTGGCACTAAATAAAAATTATTGAGGTTCAAAACTAATCCCGTAGGTAAATGTAGAGGTAGCGTGCCGACGGCGATCACATCGACCTTGGAACCATTCCCGACGCGCATCATCACCTCGTCCTTCGCCAGTCTCCGCTTATTCCGCAGCTCCTGCTTTGAGTTACAAATGTGAGCAACTGCACCGGTATCAAATACCCAGGAGCTACTATGAGTACTGGTAAGGTACACATCAATTACATGTATATCACATATACCTTTCGTTTTGCCGGCCTTCTTGTCCGCTAAGTATTTGGGGCAGTTCCGCTTCCAATGACCACTTTCCTTGCAATAAAAGCACTCAGTCTCGGGCTTGGGTCCATTCTTTGGCTTCTTCCCGGCAGCTTGCTTGCCGGGCGCGGCAACTCCCTTGCCGTCCTTCTTGAAGGTTTTCTTACCCTTGCCTTTCTTGAACTTAGTGGTTTTATTCCACCATCAACACTTGATGTTCCTTTTTGACTTCTACCTCTGCTGATTTCAGCATTGCAAATACTTCAGGAATGGTCTTTTCCATCCCCTGCATATTGAAGTTCATCAAAGCTCTTGTAGCTCGGTGGAAGCGACTGAAGGATTCTGTCAATGACCGCGTCATCCGGGAGATTAACTCCCAGCTGAGTCAAGCGGTTATGCAACCCAGACATAGTGAGTATGTGCTCACTGACAGAACTGTTTTCCTCCATCTTACAGCTGAAGAATGTCGGAGACTTGATATCTCTTGACCCGGGCATGAGCTTGGAAAACCATTTTCAGCTCTTCGAACATCTCATATGCTCCGTGTCTCTCAAAACGCTTTTGGAGCCCCGGCTCTAAGCTGTAAAGCATGCCGCACTGAACGAGGGAGTAGTCATCGGTACGTGCCTGCCAAGCGTTCATAACGTCTTGTTCTGCAGGGAGAACAGGTGCGTCACCTAGCGGTGCTTGTAGGACATAATCTTTCTTGGTAGCTATGAGGATGATCCTCAGGTTCCGGACCCAGTCCGTGTAGTTGCTGCCATCGTCTTTCAGCTTGGTTTTCTCTAGGAACGCGTTGAAGTTGAGGACTACGTTGGCCATTTGATCTACAAGACATATTGTAAATATTTTAGACTAAGTTCATGATAATTAAGTTCATCTAATCAAATTATTCAATGAACTCCCACTTAGATAGACATCCCTCTGTAATCTAAGTATAACATGATCCGAGTTAACTAGGCCGTGTCCGATCATCACGTGAGACGGACTAGTCAACATCGGTGAACATCTTCATGTTGATCGTATCTTCTATACGACTCATGCTCGACCTTTCGGTCTTCTGTGTTCCGAGGCCATGTCTGTACATGCTAGGCTCGTCAAGTCAACCTAAGTGTTGCATGTGTAAATCTGTTACACCCGTTGTATGTGAACGTTAGAATCTATCACACCCGATCATCACGTGGTGCTTCGAAAACGAAACTTCGCAACGGTGCACAGTTAGGGGGGACACTTTTCTTGAAATTATTATGAGGGATCATCTTATTTAAGCTACCGTCGTTCTAAGTAATAAGATGCAAAAACATGATAAACATCACATGCAATCAATAATAATAGTGACATGATATGGCCAATATCACATAGCTCCTTTGATCTCCATCTTGGGGCTCCATGATCATCTTGTCACCGGCATGACACCATGATCTCCATCATCATGATCTCCATGAAGTTGCTCGCCAACTATTACTTCTACTACTATGGCTAACGTTTAGCAATAAAGTAAAGTAATTTACATGGCGTTTCTCAATGACACGCAGGTCATACAAAAAATAAAGACAACTCCTATGGCTCCTGCCGGTTGTCATACTCATCGACATGCAAGTCATGATTCCTATTACAATAGCATGAACATCTCATACATCACATATATATCATTCATCATTCATCACAACTTTGGCCATATCATATCACAAACACTTGCTGCAAAAACAAGTTAGACGTCCTCTAATTGTTGTTGCAAGTTTTACGTGGCTGCAAAAGGGTTCTAGCAAGAACGTTTTCTTACCTACGTGAAAGCCACAACGTGATTTGTCAACTTCTATTTACCCTTCATAAGGACCCTTTTCATCGAATCCGCTCCAACTAAAGTGGGAGAGACAGACACCCGCCAGCCACCTTATGCAACTTGTGCATGTTAGTCGGTGGAACCGGTCTCACGTAAGCGTACGTGTAAGGTTGGTCCGGGCCGCTTCATCCCACAATACCGCTGAAGCAAGATAAGACTAGTAGCGGCAAGAAAGTTGACAACATCTACTCGTGCAAGAGAATACGCATAGACCTAGCTCATGATGCCACTGTTGGGGAACGTTGCAGAAAACAAAAAATTTCCTACGGTTTCACCAAGATCCATCTAGGAGTTCATCTAGCAACGAGTGATTGGATTGCATCTACATACCTTTGTAGATCACGCGCGGAAGCGTTCAAAGAACGGGGATGAGGAAGTCGTACTCGACGTGATCCAAATCACCGGAGATCCTAGCGCCGAACGGACGGCACCTCCGCGTTCAACACACGTACGGTCAGCGTAACGTCTCCTCCTTCTTGATCCAGCAAGGGGGAAGGAGAGGTTGAGGAAGATGGCTCCAGCAGCAGCACGACGGCGTGGTGGTGGTGGAGCTGCAGTACTCCGGCAGGGCTTCGCCAAGCTCTATGGAGGAGGAGGATGTGTTGGAGAGGGAGAGGGAGGCACCAAAGGCGTGGTGAGAGGCCCTCCTTCCCACTATATATAGGGAGCCTAGGGGGGGCGCCGGCCCTAGGAGATCCAATCTCCTAGGGGGGCGGCGGCCAAGGGAGGAATCCCTCCTCCCCAAGGCACCTAGGAGGTGCCTTCCCCTTTGGGACTCTTCCCTTCTTATTTGGCGCATGGGCCTCTTGGGGCTGGTGCCCTTGGCCCATGATAGGCCAAGGCGCACCCTACAGCCCATGTGCCCCCCGGGGCAGGTGGCCCCACCCGGTGGACCGGGACCCTTCGGTGGTCCCGGTACCATACTGCCCCGACTGTCGATGGAAATGAAGGAAATATGCCCTAGAGGCAATAATAAAGTTATTATTTATTTCCTTATATCGTGATAAATGTTTATTATTCATGCTAGAATTGTATTAACCGGAAACATAATACATGTGTGAATACATAGAAACAAGAGTGTCACTAGTATGCCTCTACTTGACTAGCTCGTTAATCAAAGATGGTTATGTTTCCTAACCATGACATGAGTTGTTATTTGATTAACGGGATCACATCATTAGAGAATGATCTGATTGACATGACCCATTCCATTAGCTTAGCACCCGATCGTTTAGTATGTTGCTATTGCTTTCTTCATGACTTATACATGTTCCTATAACTATGAGATTATGCAACTCCCGTTTACCGGAGGAACACTTTGGGTACTACCAAACGTCACAACGTAACTGGGTGATTATAAAGGAGTACTACAGGTGTCTCCAAAGGTACATGTTGGGTTGGCGTATTTCGAGATTAGGTTTTGTCACTCCGATTGTCGGAGAGGTATCTCTGGGCCCTCTCGGTAATGCACATCACTTAAGCCTTGCAAGCATTGCAACTAATGAGTTAGTTGCGGGATGATGTATTACAAACGAGTAAAGAGACTTGCCGGTAACGAGATTGAACTAGGTATTGGATACCGACGATCGAATCTCGGGCAAGTAACATACCGATGACAAAGTGAACGTATGTTGTTATGCGGTCTGACCGATAAAGATCTTCGTAGAATATGTAGGAGCCAATATGGGCATCCAGGTTCCGCTATTGGTTATTGACCGGAGACGTGTCTCGGTCATGTCTACATTGTTCTCGAACCCGTAGGGTCCGCACGCTTAAGGTTTCGATGACAGTTATATTATGAGTTTATGAGTTTTGATGTACCGAAGGAGTTCGGAGTCCCGGATGAGATCGGGGACATGACGAGGAGTCTCGAAATGGTCGAGACGTAAAGATCGATATATTGGACGACTATATTCGGACATCGGAAAGGTTCCGAGTGATTCGGGTATTTTTCGGAGTACCGGGAGAGTTACGGGAGAAGCATGGGCCTTATGGGCTTTAGGGGAAGAGGAGAAAGGGCCAAGGGGCTGCTGCCCCCCCCCCGATCCTCCCGTCTGCAGGGTCCGCATTGGACTATGGGCGGAAAAGGGGGGGATGCCGGAGTCTTACTCTTCCTTCTCATGCCAACACTCCTATGTATGCGCTTTCTTCCTCTAGTGGAGTGGAAGAGGCTCGGATGTAAAGGAGGAAATGTGGAGGTGAATGAGTAGGGACGGAAGTAACGGATAGCTGGCCGGTGTTACTGCAGGCCTTGGCGGCTCCTCCTCTCCTTATCTCTCTTATAGATCAATAACTTCCGGGAAGGCTAAGGGCGCAGCGGAGTGGCGGCATAGAAGTCTGAATGCCTGTGATCTATTTTTTAGCCGTGCTTCGTGTTGCCCCAGCACATAATAGTACTGCGGGTAATATTGGTAGCGGATGGGTTGAGGTCGAATGCCGCTTCTTTGCATGTAAGTTAGTAACGTATCGTGCAGCGTCCGGGAAAAATACGATCTCGCGCAGTAGTGTGACCTAGATTACGGGCATTTCCGGGATAGCCTTTGGGCTTGGATCGGTAGTCGGGGATTGTCATACGACGCTGTTTACTGATGTGTTGCTAGGAATCGAAGGTGCCTTCTAGTAGGTGCCTTGTCGGGTCTCGGTGATCCGTGAAGACGTTCGATACCTAGAGTACGGGCAAATAGCTTTCCGCGTGTTTCGAATCTGAAACTAGGTCATATGAATACGCACCTATATACTTACACCTTGCTTCGTATGTTCTGGAATGGCATACTTCATAGGATTCTGGCGTGGTGCCGTAGGAAAACTTCTTGTTGTTGAAGAAATTAGCTAACGGTCCCCAACATGTGGCATGCAGGCTAGGTTTTTTTATGTTTGAAAGTATATCATGAATGATGGTAGAGACACAATGGTGAAGCTTGCTGGCGTATAGTCGTATACGACTTCAGTAATGTAACGCTATTGGTGATGGTTCGTATTGTTGGAATGAAGCGACCGGGCGATCATTCAGCGTGACGTTCTTACGCGTGAGACGGTTCTCTTCGATGCTTGTCACATATTCAGATGATTTAAGTTGGGTGCCTTGTGGGTGGCAGTTCTCCATAATGTTAGTTGAATGAGTGGTTGGCTAAGCGGTTCTTGCCGACGTTAAACAAACAACTTGAAACTAATTCTCATCGTTGTTGTTTTGAATGCGGTGGTAGCAAAGTTATTAGTTTGCTGTATATGTTCCCGTGGTTAGCTCAGTAAACTTGACTACAAAGTAGAGGAGCGGTCTAATCTGGTTTTTGATAGGTTCGTTATTGTTGGGATTGTGATATGAGTTCAAGCACTGATAAGGCGTGAAGGTGGAGTTGTTACTTTCTGGAGGAGGCTGATAATTAGTTTTGTAACTTTGATTCTCGTGCCAGGACGGAAGGACATCGGGGTAGTCGTTTTTATGTGACTATGCAATGACAATGAGATGTATTGTCTTTCTAACTTTTGTCATAAGGCGCGTAAGCCGATAAAGTCTCGTGGAGCGTAGCTTGGCTTAGGCGGAAGATTCGGTACGATTGGAGATCGAGTTGTAGTGCAAAGCCGGTTGACAATGTGACAGCATGAGTGTTCTTGTGTTTTATGTGTATTGTAAAGCACTTAAGATTGATGAATTTTTGGGTATAGGTCATAATCACTATATTAGATTGGCTGATCGCTGTACTGTTTTAATCTTTTTGGCATTATATTCGCGGTCTGATTTACGGTATCAAATATTGTTAAAGATGATGTCTCACTAATGTTATTAATGTTATAGAAGGTGTTCTAGGCTGAGTAGGCACGTTGCAGAAGGTGATACCATACGTGGTGTGTTAAGAGGACAATGATGTCATGTAATAGAATCGTGCTCGTGATGGGCTATCATCCATTGTGATGGGTGTGATAGTGTATTCTTGATAAACGCGGGCTATGGTCAAATGTAGGAGAGTAACAGCTGACACTGATTGTGTGAATATTCACACTAGTATATCATGTGTTTTGCATCCTGTTATTCTACTGATTAATTTTCGATGGAAATAATATGGCTTTGGCACATTGATGGGACGTTTCGGTCAGGGTATGTACGGGACACGGGGGGGGATGGTATATGCGAGGTTATGCCTGACGAGGCAGCATATAACGGTATGGGCGGCGACACTCGGAGGGTGATAGGGTCGAGTGGGTGGCTTGGAAAGTCATATGTAAGAGGTAGTGATACATAGATGGGCGTATCACAGGAATGACATACGAATATGGTGTCATCGGGCATGGGTTTAGTTGATTGGTACGTATTCACTTAGAGGATTAGAGGGAGTGTCTATCTAAGAGTGAGTTTTAAGTAATATGATTAATTGAACTTAAATTTATCATGATTAGTCTGGTTAGAATTTTTGCAAATATGTGTGTAGAGTGCAATAGGTCGATGCATCTGCGTTGTTCCCTGTGTGTTTATTTTGATATGTTCCTAGAGAAAATTGTGTTGAAAGATGTTAGTAGCAATGATGCGGATTGGATCCATGATCTGAGGTTTATCCTCATTGCTGCACAGAAGAATTATGTCCTTGATGCACCGCTAGGTGACGGACCTATTGCAGGAGCAGATACAGATGTTATGAACGTTTGGCTAGCTCAATATGATGACTACTTGATAGTTTAGTGCACCATGCTTAATGGCTTAGAATCGGGACTTCAAAGACGTTTTGAACGTCATGGAGCATATGAGATGTTCCAGGAGTTGAAGTTAATATTTCAAGCAAATACCCGAGTTGAGAGATATGAAGTCTCCAAAAAGTTCTATAGCCAAAAGATGGAGGAGAATCGCTCAACTAGTGAGCATGTGCTCAGATTGTCTGAGTACTACAATCGCTTGAATCAAGTGGGAGTTAATCTTCCAGATAAGATAGTGATTGACAGAATTCTCTAGTCACCATCACCAAGTTAGTAGAACTTCGTGATGAACTATGATATGCAAGGGATAACGGAAACGATTCCCAAGCTCTTCGTAATGCAGAAATTGATGAAGGTAGAAATCGAGAAAAACATCAAGTGTTGATGGTAGACAAGACCACTAGTTTCAAGAAAAGGGCAGAGGGAAGAAGGGTAACTTCAAAAAGAACAGCAAGCAAGTTGCTGCTCAAGTGAAGAAGCCCAAGTCTGATCCTAAGCCTGAGACTAAGTGCTTCTACTGCAAAGGGACTGGTCACTGGAAGCGGAACTACCCCAAGTGATTGGCAGATAAGAAGGATGGCAAAGTGAACATAAGTATATTTGATATACATGTCATTGATGTGTACTTAACTAGTGTTTATAGCAACCCCTCAGTATTTGATACTAGTTCACTTGCTAAGATTAGTAACTCGAAACGGGAGTTGCAGAATAAACAGAGACTAGTTAAGGGTGAAGTGACGATGTGTGTTGGAAGTGGTTCCAAAATTGATATGATCATCATCGCACACTCCCTATAAATTCGGGATTAGTGTTGAACCTAAATAAGTGTTATTTGGTGTTTACGTTGAGCATGAATATGATTTGATCATGTTTATTGTAATACGGTTATTCATTTAAGTAAGAGAATACATTGTTGTTCTGTTTACATGAATAAAACCTTATATGGATACACACCCAATGAAAATAGTTCGTTGGATCTCGATCGTAGTGATACACAAAATCATAATATTGAAACCAAAAGATGCAAAGTTAATAATGATAGTGCAACTTATTTATAGCACTGCCGTTTAGGTCATATTGGTGTAAAGCGCATGAAGAAACTCCATGCTGATGGGCTTTTGGAATCACTTGATTATGAATCAATTGATGCTTGCGAACCATGCCTCATGGGCAGGATGACTAAGACTCTGTTCTTCGGAACAATGGAGCGAGCAACAGATTTGTTGGAAATCATACATACTGATGTATGTGGTCCGATGAATATTGAGGCTCGCGATAGGTATCATTATTTTCTGATCTTCACAGATGATTTGAGCAGATATGAGTATATCTACTTGATGAAAACAATGGTCTGAAACATTTGAAAAGTTCAAAGAATTTCAGAGTGAAGTGGAGAATCATCGTAACAAAAATGAAAGTTTCTATGATATGATCACAGAAGTAAAATATTTGAGTTACGAGTTTGGTCTTCAATTAAAACAATGTGGAATAGTTTCACAAACTCATGCCACCTGGAACACCACAGCATAATGGTGTGTCCGAATGTCATAACCGTACTTTATTAGATATGGTGCGATCTATGATGTCTCTTACCGATCTACCACTATCGTTTTGGGGTTATGCATTAGAGACAGCTGCATTCACGTGAAATAGGGCACCATCTAAGTCCGTTGAGACAACACAATCTGAACTATGGTTTGGCAAGAAACCAAAGTTGTCGTTTCTTAAAGTTTGGGGTTGTGATGCTTATATGAAAAAGTTTCATCCTAATAAGCTCAAACCCAAATCGGAGAAATATGTCTTCATAGGATACCCAAAGGAGACTGTTGGGTACACCTTCTATCACAAATCCGAAGGCAAGACTTCTGTTGCTAAATTCGGAGTTTTTCTAGAGAAGGAGTTTCTCTCGAAAGAAGTGAGTGGGAGGAAAGTAGAACTTGATGAGGTAACTGTACCTGCTCCCTTATTGGAAAGTAGTTCATCACATAAATCTGTTCCTGTGACTACTACACCAATCAGTGAGGAAGCTAATGATGATGATCATGTAACTTCAGATCAAGTTACTACCAAATCTCGTAGGTAAACCAGAGTGAGATCCGCACCAGAGTGGTACGGTAATCCTGTTCTGGAAGTCATGTTACTTGACCATGACGAACCTACAAACTATGAGGAAGCGATGATGAGCCCAGATTCCGTGAAATGGCTTGAGGCCATGAAATCTGAGATGAGATCCATGTATAAGAACAAAGTATGGACTTTGATTGACTTGCCCAAAGATCGGCGAGCCATTGAGATTAAATGGATCTTCAAGAGGAAGACGGACGCTGATACTAGTGTTACTATCTACAAAGCTAGAATTGTCGCAAAAGGTTTTCGACAAGTTCAAGGTGTTGACTACGATGAGATTTTCTCACTCGTATCTATGCTTAAGTCTGTCCGAATCATGTTAGCAATTGCCGCATTTTATGAAATCTGGCAAATGGATAAACAAAACTGCATTCCTTAATGGATTTACTAAAGAAGAGTTGTATACGATACAAGTAGAAGGTTTTGTCGATCCTAAAGGTGTTAACTAAATAAGCAAGCTCCAGCGATCCATCTATGGACTGGTGCAAGAATCTCGGAGTTGGAATATACGCTTTGATAAGTTGATCAAAGCATATAGTTTTATACAGACTTGCGGTGAAGCCTGTATTTACAAGAAAGTGAGTGGGAGCACTACATCATTTCTGATAAGTATATGTGTATGACATATTGTTGATCGGAAATAATGTAGAATTATTCTGCAAAGCATAAAGGAGTGTTTGAAAGGAGTTTTTCAAAGAAAGACCTCGGTAAAGCTGCTTACATATTGAGTATCAAGATCTATAGAGATAGATCAAGACGCTTGATAAGTTTTTCAATGAGTACATACCTTGACAAGATTTTGAAGGAGTTCAAAATGAAACAGTCAAAGAAAAAGTTTCTTGCCTGTGTTACAAGGTGTGAAGTTGAGTAAGACTCAAAGCCCGACCACGGCAGAAGATAGAAAGAGAATGAAAGTCATTCCCTATGCCTCAGTCATAGGTTCTATAAAGTATGCCAAGCTGTGTACCAGATCTATTGTATACCCTACACTTTGTTAAGCAAGGGAATACAATAGTGATCTAAGAGTAGATCACTAGACAGCGGTCAAAATTATCCTTAGTGGAATAAGGAAATATTTCTCAATTATGGAGGTGACAAAAAGGTTCGTCGTAAAAAGGTTACGTCGATGCAAGTTTTGACACAGATCTGGATGACTCTAAGTCTCGATCTAGATACATATTGAAAGTGGGAGCAATAAGCTAGAGTAGCTCCGTGCAGAGCATTGTTGACATAGAAATTCGCAAAATACTTACGGATCTGAATGTGACAGACCCGTTGACTAAAATTATCTCACAAGCAAAACATGATCACACCTTAGTACTCTTTGGGTGTTAATCACATAGCGATGTGAACTAGATTACTGACTCTAGTAAACCCTTTGGGTGTTGATCACATATCGATGTGAACTATGGGTGTTAATCACATGGTGATGTGAACTATTGCTGTTAAATCACATGGCGATGTGAACTAGATTATTGACTATAGTGCAAGTGGGAGACTGAAGGAAATATGCCCTAGAGGCAATAATAAAGTTATTATTTATTTCCTTATATCATGATAAATGTTTATTATTCATGCTAGAATTGTATTAACCGGAAACATAATACTTGTGTGAATACATAGACAAACAAAGTGTCACTAGTATGCCTCTACTTGACTAGATCGTTAATCAAAGATGGTTATGTTTCCTAACCATGAAAAATGAGTTGTTATTTGATTAACGGGATCACATCATTAAGAGAATGATCTGATTGACATGACCCATTCCATTAGCTTAGCACCCGATCGTTTAGTATGTTGCTATTGCTTTCTTCATAACTTATACATGTTCCTATAACTATGAGATTATGCAACTCCCGTTTACCGGAGGAACACTTTGGGTACTACCAAACGTCACAACGTAACTGGGTGATTATAAAGGAGTACTACAGGTGTCTCCAAAGGTACATGTTGGGTTGGCGTATTTCGAGATTAGGTTTTGTCACTCCGATTGTCGGAGAGGTATCTCTGGGCCCTCTCGGTAATGCACATCACTTAAGCCTTGCAAGCATTGCAACTAAATGAGTTAGTTGCGGATGATGTATTACAAAACGAGTAAAGAGACTTTCCGGCAACGAGATTGAACTAGGTATTGGAATACCGACGATCGAATCTCGGGCAAGTAACATACCGATGACAAAGGGAACAACGTATGTTGTTATGCGGTCTGACCGATAAAGATCTTCGTAGAATATGTAGGAGCCAATATGGGCATCCAGGTCCCGCTATTGGTTATTGACCGGAGACGTGTCTCGGTCATGTCTACATTGTTCTCGAACCCGTAGGGTCCGCACGCTTAAGGTTTCGATGACAGTTATATTATGAGTTTATGAGTTTTGATGTACCGAAGGAGTTCGGAGTCCCGGATGAGATCGGGGACATGACGAGGAGTCTCGAAATGATCGAGACGTAAAGATTGATATATTGGACGACTATATTCGGACATCGGAAAGGTTCCGAGTGATTCGGGTATTTTTCGGAGTACCGGGTAGTTACGGGAGAAGCAATGGGCCTTGATGGGCTTTAGTGGGAAGAGGAGAAAGGGCCAAGGGGCTGCTGCGCCCCCCTCCCCTCTAGTCCGAATTGGACTAGGGAAAAGGGGGCCGGCCACCTCTCCTTCTCCTCCACTTCCTTCTCCCTTCCTCCCCTCTTGGTGGACTCCTACTAGGACTTGGAGTCCTAGTAGGACTCCACATCCTGGCCGCACCTAGCCTTGGCCGGCCTCCTCCTCCTCCATCCTTTATATACTGAGGCAAGGGGCACCCCATGAACAGAAGTTGATCCACGTGATCTATTCCTTAGCCGTGTGCGGCGCCCCCAGCCACCATTGTCCTCGATAATATTGTAGCGGTGCTTAGGCGAAGCCCTGCAGCAGTAGTACGTCAAGATCGTCACCACGCCGTCGTGCTGACGGAACTCTTCCCCGACACTTTGCTGGATCGGAGTCCGGGGATCGTCATCGAGCTGAACGTGTGCTAGAACTCGGAGGTGCTGTAGTTTCGGTGCTTGATCGGTCGGATCGTGAAGACGTACGACTACATCAACCAAACGCTTCCGTTGTCGATCTACTAGGTATGTAGATCATACTCCCCCTCTCGTTGCTATGCATCACCATGATCTTGCGTGTGCGTAGGAAATTTTTTGAAATTACTACGTTCCCCAACACGAAATAGCACTTCCTATATATAATTCTTTACCTCCGGACCATTCCGAAACTCCTCGTGATGTCCGTGATCTCATCCGGGACTCCGAACAACATTCGGGTTACTGCATATACATATCCCTACAACCCTAGTGTCACTGAACCTTAAGTGTGTAGACCCTACGGGTTCGGGAGACATGTCAACATGACCGAGATCGCTCTTCGGTCAATAACCAACAACGGGATCTGGATACCCATGTTGGCTCCCACATGCTCCTCGATGATCTCATCGGATGAACCACGATGTCGAGGATTCAATCAATCCCGCATACAATTCCCTTCGTCAATCGGTATGTTACTTGCCCGAGATTCGATCGTCGGTATCCCAATACCTCGTTCAATCTCGTTACCGGCAAGTCACTTTACTCATACCGTGATGCATGATCCCGTGACCAGACACTTGGTCACTTTGAGCTCATTATGATGATGCATTACCGAGTGGGCCCAGTGATACCTCTCCGTCATACGGAGTGACAATTCCCAGTCTTGATCCGTGTCAACCCAACAGACACTTTCGGAGATACCCGTAGTATACCTTTATAGTCACCCAGTTACGTTGTGACGTTTGGTACACCCAAAGCACTCCTACGGTATCCGGGAGTTACACGATCTCATGGTCTAAGGAAAGGATACTTGACATTGGAAAACTCTAGCAAACGAACTATACGATCTTGTGCTATGTTTAGGATTGGGTCTTGTCCATCACATCATTCTCCTAATGATGTGATCTCGTTATCAATGACATCCAATGTCCATAGTCAGGAAACCATGACTATATGTTGATCAACGAGCTAGTCAACTAGAGGCTTACTAGGGACATGTTGGTGTCTATTATTCACACATGTATTACGATTTCCGGATAACACAATTATAGCATGAATAAAGACATTTATCATGAACAAGGAAATATAATAATAATGCTTTTATTATTGCCTCTAGGGCATATTTCCAACAAGTACAAGAGTAGATCTACCACGAGATCAAGGAGGCTAAACCCTAGAAGCTAGCCTATGGTATGATTGTTGTATGATGAAGTTGTATATTCTATCGACTAGCCTGGCCCTGGTTTATATAATGCACCAGAGGCCTAGGTTAACAAGAGTCCTAGCCGAATACGCCGGTGGGGAGAAGTCCTTGTCTTGATCGCCAAGTCTTTGTGGAATCTTCCTTGTATGCGGCAGCTGTCCGAACTTGCCCATGAGTATACGGCCATGGGGGCCTCGGCCCAATCTAATAGATCGGGAGACGACGTGGTGAGTACCCCCTAGTCCAGGACACCGTCAGTAGCCCCCTGAGCCGGTCTTCAAGTTAGGGACGCTCCTCGATTCTTCCGAACTGTTCTTCATCTTCGGTCGTCGGTCTTGAAAACTGGTTCAACAAATCTTCTTTATCTTCGATCTTGAGGATCGCCGAAATGCATTTGATGAGTTTATACGCCGGGTATCCGAGGAGCCCCTTTAAGTTTCCGGCCTTTATCAATGCCTTATTATTTTTATGCCACACCTCGGGTTTGAAGTTGTTTCCGGGAGGCAGTGTCCTCTTGCGTCCGAGCTCTAACGCCGGACTGTATTCGAGGTATCTTTTGCAGCCGAGCACCAATGCCGGACCGCTTCCCAGCTCTAACGCCGGAATGTATCCGAGCTCCAACGCCGGACTATGTATCCGAGCTCCAACGCCGGACTATATCCGAGGTGTCATATCACCTTGGTTCAAAAAAGTTTGAAGGAGTTTAGCCGAGCTCAACGCCGGAAATGCCCTCTATGGAGCCAGCCACTAGCGCCCGAGCTTTATGCCGGGCTGCTTCCAAGGTGGTGCACCACCCCGAATGTGGGCCGATTTTTGTGAATATTTTTTATTGGTGCAATTTATTCTCTGCCGAGATATATAGCCAGTAGCCCTCAAGGTGTGTATCGGTCTAAAACCCGAGATGCACCTGAAGGATGGCGTAAGACCGCTGATCCCAGTAGCCGCTGAGACTCAGGTTGATTTGCAAAATCGGCCTGAGGATCAAGTCCAAGCTCGGCAGAATACTTCGGGACACCAAAAGCGGCGTGCTCAGTCCTCGAGACTCAGGTTGGGTGCGGCCGACCAACCTGAGGATCAAAATCTCCTCGGAAACTATATTGCACATAAAATTTTCTGCATTGGTCAAGTAATGCAGTAGCCCCCGAGACACTGGTCGGGTGGCAACACCAGATCAGGGGATTGATGTGCCCCTTTAATATTTGTAAATAATAGGCCCGAAGCCCAGTAGCCCCTGAGCCTTAATGCGGGCACGGGTGGCCGAATTAAGGATCAATATCCGTAGTAAAATCACAAATTATGTGTAATGACTCTATGTACCCAAGTACTTTACGTCATTTAATGCTCGGATCCGCATTGTACAAAACTTTGTTGACCGACCATCGGCTTCCACCTCCTCGGCCAGTAGCCGAGGAGTGTTTGTCTTACTTTATAAAGCCTTTATGAGGGCAAAAATTTACGACAAACAAGGCAATCTGGCCATACGGTTTTATAAACAAAGGTACGCAGAGAGTTATATTACTGTTTAACAGAAGAAATGTCTTCCAAAGAAAATAGTCCCGCTATCGGTTCCTTTCTTTGGGTTGTCATGCTAAGCATGATCATTAAACCTCAGCTCTAATGTAAGAGCAAAATATTGAGGATTTAGTTTGGGAGGCCAGTTAGTAGCCCCTGGTAGTGTTCGGCGACAGTCCTGGTCAAGCTGTAAACACTTCGGCCAATGTTATGAACGGCCCATCATTTAACATGGTCATCGGATCGCTGACCAGTTTACGCTTATTGTGAAAGTCAGTTTTCGGCTTTCTCCACTGAGGTGCTTAACCATGTGAGCTGGAAGCACAATCGCAGTGGTTCTCCCTTTGCACGCCTAGCCGAACAAAATGGAACATAGGAAGCAAGTGCAGGAGCCGGGCAACCCAACTATTGATCGAAGACACAATTCAAAACCGATGCATATATAGCAATATCTGAGAATGTTTTTGCCGAATCCCTAAAGGTGTCCGGCGTTGCACTGCGAGATTAATGCTGGAAAAGCACAAATAGTTTAAAAGTGCCAAAAAGCTTGGAAAACCAAGAAACGTTAGTAAAAACATGACATCCAAACAATATCAAGTGTTCGGTGCCAATCCGAAAGTTGGTCTTAGAAAAAAAGGAAGTGCTTCTGTCGTGTTTTAACATGATACATCCTATCTCAAGACTTCGAGCGGGTCATCCAACGGCTTCAACCTCCTATCACGAGGGCGGAGTACTTCTCATCAGGCCAGTTTAGCAAACTAAACTCTAGCGGCTTTGAGAGAGAAATTAGGCTCCCCGGCTAGTGACCGCACACTCGTGTCGAAAAAAGGAGTGATAAATAATAATAAAAAAACTTTGCAACGACTAAGAAGAAGAACACTTATTATAAAACGGCTCAAATAAATTTAAGAGCCCCCAAGTGACTTGGGTAAAAGAATGATTGCATGTACCGAAGTACTTATATCATATCTATGTCCAATCGAACTTTAAACGCGTCTTAACCGACCGTCGGCTTCTCTCTCTTCGGTCAAGGACCGAAAAGTGTTATGTACTCCATCGGTCGAGAATATCGATGGTGTTTCCAATAACCAGGCAATCAGGCCATAAGGCTGTAAGAGACAAAGCGCGCTCAGGGAACTTATGCTATATTACTGTGAAGTGTAAGAAGCATCTTCGAAGAAAATAGTACCCCCACTGATGCCTTTCTTTGGTGCTCATTGTTATTATGAGACTTGTGCAATAGATTTTTTGTACTCATGAGTTCCGTTGTGTGCCGACCATCATTGAAAACTATAAGAACGCTAGCTTTTGGCTTCACCCAATCTGAGGTCCCGCTCGGGCTACCCGATTGTGACAATCGCAGAGGTGCTCCCTTTACTCCCTAGCCGAACAATCGGGAACGTAGGGGTAAACACAGGAGCGAGGCAACCCAGCTTGCAAATCGCTTAAGTCAATATGGTGCATATTGTGGCGTAATACACGAACAAGGAACGAAGCCGTACAAGTATAATCATATGCAAGTGGAAAAGCTTCGTGAAGGAAGCCCCCAAATAAACGGGGTATTTGAATTTACGCGCCACAAACAAAGTTTGGACAAGGAAATTTTTTACAAGCGACTTTTTTCCAAAAAAGTATAATGCTTGGTCGAACCGAACACAAGTTAGAAATTAGAGCTTTGAGCATGAAAGCGACTTAGCTGGTTAATGTGTTCGGTATTGATGACGCGGTCCGAGCTTGATGCGGGACAAGGTTCCATCCCCCAAACCGGTCCCGAGGTGGCGGAGCGGAGAGCTCGACACGCCGAAGTGGTGACATAGCTCGGTCAATGCAGACCGGCAGAGTGACGCCGAAGTCCCCTGATCATTTTCCTGTGCACAAAAAATAGTGCAAACCGGAGATAATAGTAATAGTGATAATAAAAAAATCGTTGCATAATAAATAATTTATGCAAAGTGAAGAATAGAAGAAATATGGCCTGGCGCCGAAGTCAATGTCGATGCAGGGCGTCGGCGTGATGTAGTAAAGGCGTGACAAAGTCTGAATTCACAGGTCGGTCCGAGCTCCGAATGCGGCGTTCGCCGGACTATGTACGGAAACTGACCGAACCACCACGCGACCGTCGTTAATGCAGTCACCATTTTATAGACCTGTGTACATATCATGGACAAACCAAAGTAATAATTCCTTGGGAAAATGAACCCAAACAAGCAAAAAATACTGGGATTTATAACACCTGGTTTATTTGTTGTAGCAATCCGAAGGAAGATGATTTCCAAAATTGAGACTCGCTCCGCACACCCATTGCCTGATGGGCGATAAAGCGACGGCATGGCAATGCTGGTAAAAGTTGACTCGCCGAGGCAAAGCCCTCGGCCCAGCTAACGTGACGGAGCTGGTCGGCTAGTGACGCCGAAGTGTCATGGAGTAGGTTGATGAAGAGATGGCGAAGCCCCCGGTCCAGCCGAGATGTCGAAGTCTCGATGTCAGCCGATGAGTCGAAGTAGGTCGGCGTGATGGACACCAGCTTGAAGAGGCAATAGTGCGGCCCTGCCGATCCAGGTCGTAACGTGGTCGATGTCGGCTTGATGAAGCGATCGTGCGGCGATGCCGGTATGCCCGCTCCGTGTAATCCGTGGAGCGGCGATGTTGGTGATGATTTATCCTTCGCAATGCCGGACTCTTGTTCGGCTTGCCGAGATGATGATCCGAAGAAGTTTGAGCTCGGCTCAACAAAGTGACGCCGTGTCTAGCGTAGGTCGGCAGCCGTGGAGTGATATTGCCGGACTGGTTTGACACCAGCATGATGTTGAAGATCATGTTCAAAAGATGTTTAAAGTTAGTGGGATGTGTTCGGGAACAAAACACAATAACCCATACAAAACTTCCTTTAAAAGGGATGTCCGAAATCCCGTTCATAAAAAAGATGAATTCGGGTCGGATTCATTTTCGCGCAGAAAACAGATAGTGATGCACTAATCGGAAGGTTCCCGGAGTTTGGACGGTCGGATCGAGCTGAAATTTTGAGAGGTGGTAGATATAGGAATTCCGAAGCCGATCAACGGTTGGATCTTCCAAAGGACGTCCGAGCTAGAAGCTGGACACCACGCCCTAAACTCATCCAAATTCCCATCCAGATTTGACAGGGCTCCGGTATATCGTGGATTGCCAGAGATTCCTCCATTGGAACTCGACGAAATTTTCCAGGGTTGTTATAGACTCAATTCCTCACAATTCCACCAAAGCGATCGTCAAAGCGATACTCGAGGAGGTGGTGGCGGTAGATACGAGTTCGCTGTCCAAAAAAACAGTACGATCGCTTGAGGGCAATGTTGACGTTGAGCCCCCGAGCTCCATGGATGATTCCTCCATGATCTTGATAGAGATCGGAGTTGATGTTTGATGAAGGCCCTCGTCCGAACATGGTGATCCAAACACGGGGCGCAGTTCTTGGTCGAACCAAGGTGACCAGTCGAACTGGTGACGAAGACGCCGAAGTCGAAGTTGATCTGCAGGCGAGCCATCGATCCTTTTGTCGATCACACAGCGGAACTCTCAACGAGAGCACCAATGTCGGTGTTAAAACCGGCGGATCTCGGGTAGGGGGTCCCGAACTATGCGTCTAGGCGGATGGTAACAGGAGACAAGGGACACGATGTTTTTACCCAGGTTCGGGCCCTCTCGATGGAGGTAAAACCCTACTCCTGCTTGATTAATATTGATGATATGGATAGTACAAGAGTAGATCTACCACGAGATCAAGGAGGCTAAACCCTAGAAGCTAGCATATGGTATGATTGTTGTATGATGAAGTTGTATATTCTATCGACTAGCCTGGCTCTGGTTTATATAATGCACCAGAGGCCTAGGTTAACAAGAGTCCTAGCCGAGTACGCCGGTGGGGAGAAGTCCTTGTCTTGATCGCCAAGTCTTTGTGGAATCTTCCTTGTATGCTGCAGCTGTCCGAACTGGCCCATGAGTATACGGCCATGGGGGCCTCGGCCCAATCTAATAGATCGGGAGACGACGTGGTGAGTACCCCCTAGTCCAGGACACCGTCACGTACACTTACGCGAGACTGGTTCTACTGACGTGCTTTGCACACAGGTGGCTGACGGGTGTCAGTTTCTCCAACTTTAGTTGAACCAAGTGTGGCTACACCTGGTCCTTGCGAAGGTTAAAACAACACCAACTTGACAAACTATCGTTGTGGTTTTGATGCGTAGGTAAGAACGGTTTTTGCTAAGCCCGTAGCAGCCACGTAAAACTTGCAACAACAAAGTAGAGGACGTCTAACTTGTTTTTGCAGGGCATGTTGTGATGTGATATGGTCAAGACATGATGCTAAATTTTATTGTATGAGATGATCATGTTTTGTAACCGAGCTATCGGCAACTGGCAGGAGCCATATGGTTGTCGCTTTATTGTATGCAATACAATTGCGCTGTAATGCTTTACTTTATCACTAAGCGGTAGCGATAGTCGTGGAAGCATAAGATTGGCAAGACGACAACGATGCTACGATGGTGATCAAGGTGTTGCGCCGGTGACGATGGTGATCATGACGGTGCTTCGAAGATGGAGATCACAAGCACAAGATGATGATGGCCATATCATATCACTTATATTGATTGCATGTGATGTTTATCTTTTATGCATCTTATCTTGCTTTGATTGACGGAAGCATTATAAGATGATCTCTCACTAAATTTCAAGATAAAAGTGTTCTCCCTAAGTATGCACCGTTGCCAAAGTTCATCATGCCCAGACACCACGTGATGACTGGGTGTGATAAGTTCTACGTCCATCTACAATGGGTGCAAGCCAGTTTTGCACACGCAGAATACTCAGGTTAAACTTGATGAGCCTAGCATATGCAGATATGGCCTCGGAACACTGAGACCGAAAGGTCGAGCGTGAATCATATAGTAGATATGATCAACATATTGATGTTCACCATTGAAAGCTACTCCATTTCACGTGATGATCGGTTATGGTTTAGTTGATTTGGATCACGTGATCACTTAGAAGATTAGAGGGATGTCTTTCTAAGTGGGAGTTGTTAAGTAATATGATTAATCGAACTTTAATTTATCATGAACTTAGTCCTGATAGTATTAGCATATCTATGTTGTAGATCAATATCTCGCGTTTAGCTCCCCTGTTTTATTTTTGATATGTTCCTAGAGAAAACTAAGTTGAAAGATGTTAGTAGCAATGATGCGGATTGGATCCGTGATCTGAGGTTTATCCTCATTGCTGCACAGAAGAATTATGTCCTTAATGCACCTCTAGGTGACAGACCTATTGCAGGAGCAGATGCAGACGTCATGAACGTTTGGCTAGCTCAATATGATGACTACTTGATAGTTTAGTGCACCATGCTTAACAACTTAGAATAGGGACTTCAAAGACGTTTTGAACGTCATGGATCATTTGGATGTTCCAGGAGTTGAAGTTAATATTTCAAGCAAATACCCGAGTTGAAAGATATGAAGTCTCCAACAAGTTCTATAGCTAAAAGATGGAGGAGAATAGCTCAAGCAGTGAGCATGTGTTCACATTGTCTGGGTACTACAATCGCTTGAATCAAGTGGGAGTTAATCTTCCAGATAAAATAGTGATTGACAGAATTCTCTAGTCACCATCACCAAGTTAGTAGAACTTCGTGATGAACTATATTATGCAAGGGATGATGAAAACGATTCCCGAGCTTTTCATGATGATGAAATCGATGAAGGTAGAAATCAAGAAAGAGCATCAAGTGTTGATGATTAACAAGATCACTAGTTTCAAGAAAAGGGCAAAGGGAAAGAAAGGGAACTTCAAGAAGAACGGCAAGCAAGTTGCTGCTCAAGTGAAGAAGCCCAAGTCTGGTCCTAAGCCTGAGACTAAGTGCTTCTACTTCAAAGGGACTGGTCACTGGAAGCAGAACTGCCCCAAGTATTTGACGGATAAGAAGGATGGCAAAGTGAACAAAGGTATATTTGATATACAGATTATTTTACTAGTGTTCGTAGCAACCCCTTAGTATTTGATACTGGTTCAGTTGCTAGGAGTGGTAACTCAAAACGGGAGTTGCAGAATGAACAGAGACTAGTTAAGGGTGAAGTGACGATGTGTATTGGAAATGGTTCCAAGATTGATATGATCATCATCGCACACTCCCTATACTTTCGGGATTAGTGTTAAACCTAAAATAAATGTTATTTAGTGTTTGCGTTGAGCATGAATATGATTGGATCATGTTTATTGCAATACGGTTATTCATGTAAGTTAGAGAATAATTGTTGTTCTGTTTACATGAATAAAACCTTCTATGGTCATACACCCAATGAAAATGGTTTGTTGGATCTCGATCGTGGTGATACACATTTTTATAATATTAAAGCCAAAAGATGCAAAGTTAATAATGATAGTGCAACTTATTTGTGGCACTGCCGTTTAGGTCATATTGGTGTAAAGCGCATGAAGAAAATTCATGCTGATGGGCTTTTGGAATCATTTGATTATGAATCAGTTGATGCTTGCGAACCGTGCCTCATGGGAAAAATGACTAAGACTCCGTTCTCCGGAACAATGGAGCAAGCAACTGGCTTATTGGAAATAATACATACTGATGTATGCGATCTGATGAGTGTTGAGGCTTGAGGCGGGTATCGTTATTTTCTGACCTTCACAGATGATTTGAGCATATATGGGTATATCTACTTGATAAAACATAAGTCTGAAACATTTGAAAAGTTCAAAGAATTTCAGAGTGAAGTGGAAAATCGTCGTGACAAGAAAATAAAGTTTCTACGATCTGATCGCGGTGACAAATATTTGAGTTACGAGTTTGGTCTTCAATTAAAACAATGTGGAATAGTTTCACAAAATCATGCCACCTGGAACACCAAAGCATAATGGTGTGTCCGAACGTCATAACCGTACTATTATTGGATATAGTGCAATCTATGATGTTTATTACCGATTAACCACTATAGTTTTGAGGTTATGCATTAGAGACAACTACATTCACGTTAAATAGGGCACCATCTAAATCCGTTGAGACGACACCGTATGAACTATGGTTTGGCAAAAACCTAAGCTGTCATTTCTTAAATTTTGGAGCTACGATGCTTATGTGAAAAAGTTTCAACCTGATAAGCTCAAACCCAAATTGGAGAAGTGCGTCTTCATAGGATACCCAAAAGAAAATGTTGGGTACACCTTCTATCACAGATCCGAAGGCAAGATATTCATTGCTAAGGATGGATCCTTTCTAGAGAAGGAGTTTCTCTCGAAAGAAGTGAGTGGGAGAAAAGTAGAACTTGATGAGGTAACTGTACCTGCTCCCTTATTGGAAAGTAGTTCATCACAGAAATCTGTTCCTGTGACTACTACACCAATTAGTGAGGAAGCTAATGATGATGATCATGTAACTTCAGATCAAGTTACTACCGAACCTCGTAGGTAAACCAGAGTGAGATCCGCACCAGAGTGGTACGGTAATCCTGTTCTGGAGGTCATGTTACTTGACCATGACGAACCTACAAACTATGAGGAAGCGATGATGAGCCCAGATTCCGTGAAATGGCTTGAGGCCATGAAATCTGAGATGAGATCCATGTATAAGAACAAAGTATGGACTTTGATTGACTTGCCCAAAGATCGGCGAGCCATTGAGATTAAATGGATCTTCAAGAGGAAGACGGACGCTGATAGTAGTGTTACTATCTACAAAGCTAGAATTGTCGCAAAAAGGTTTTCGACAAGTTCAAGGTGTTGACCACGATGAGAATTTCTCACTCGTATCTATGCTTAAGTCTGTCCGAATCATGTTAGTTGTTGCCGCATTTTATGAAATCTGGCAAATGGATAAACAAAACTGCATTCCTTAATAGGATTTATTAAAGAAGAGTTGTATATGATGCAACCAGAAGGTTTTGTCGATCCTAAAGGTACTAACAAAATATGCAAGCTCCAGCGATCCATCTATGGACTGGTGCAAGCATCTCGGAGTTGGAATATATGCTTTGATAAGTTGATCAAAGCATATAGTTTTATACACACTTGCGGTGAAGCCTGTATTTACAAGAAAGTGAGTGGGAGCACTACAACATTTCTGGTAAGTATATGTATGACATATTGTTGATCGGAGATGATGTAGAATTATTCTGCAAAGCATAAAGGAATGTTTGAAAGGAGTTTTTTCAAAGAAAGACCTCGGTGAAGCTGCTTACATATTGAGCATCAAGATCTATAGAGATAGACCAAGACGCTTGATAAGTTTTTCAATGAGTACATACCTTGACAAGATTTTGAAGGAGTTCAAAATGGAACAGTCAAAGAAGGAGTTCTTGCCTGTGTTACAAGGTGTGAAGTTAAGTAAGACTCAAAACCCGACCACGGCAGAAGATAGAGAGAGAATGAAAGTCATTCCCTATGCCTCAGCCATAGGTTCTATAAAATATGTCATGCTGTGTACCAGACCTATTGTATACCCTGCCCTGAGTTTGGCAAAGGAGTACAATAGTGATCTAGGAGTAGATCATTGGACATTGGTCAAAATTATCCTTAGTGGAATAAGGATATGTTTCTCGATTATGGAAGTGACAAAAGGTTCGTCATAAAGGGTTACGTCGATGCAAATTTTGACACTGATCCAGATGACTCTAAATCTCAATCTGGATACATATTGAAAGTGGGAGCAATTAGCTAGAGTAGCTCTCTACAGAGCATTGTTGACATACAAATTTGCAAAATACTTACGGATCTGAATGTGGCAGACCCATTGACTAAACTTCTCTCACAAGCAAAACATGATCACACCTCAGTACTCTTTGGGTGTTAATCACATAGCAATGTGAACTAGATTATTGACTCTAGTAAACCCTTTGGGTGTTGGTCACATGTCGATGTGAACTATGGGTGTTAATCACATGGTGAGGTGAACTATTGGTATTAAATCACATGGCGATGTGAACTAGATTATTGACTCTAGTGCAAGTGGGAGACTGGAGGAAATATTCCCTAGAGGCAATAATAAAGTTATTATTTATTTCCTTATATCATGATAAATGTTTATTATTCATGCTAGAATTGTATTAACCGGAAACATAATACATGTGTGAATACATAGACAAACAAAGTGTCACTAGTATGCCTTTACTTGACTAGCTCGTTAATCGAAGATGGTTGTGTTTCCTAGCCATAGACATGAGTTTTCATTTGATTAACGGGATCACATCATTAGGAGAATGATGTGATTGACTTGACCCATTCCGTTAGCATAGCACTTGATCGTTTAGTTTGTTGCTATTGCTTTCTTCATGACTTATACATGTGCCTATGACTATGAGATTATGCAACTCCCGTTTACCGGAGGAACACTTTGTGTGCTACCAAACGTCACAACGTAACTGGGTGATTATAAAGGTGCTCTACAGGTGTCTCCGAAGGTACTTATTGGGTTGGCGTATTTCGAGATTAGGATTTGTCACTCTGATTGTCGGAGAGGTATCTCTGGGCCCACTCGGTAATGCACATCACTATAAGCCTTGCAAGCATTGCAACTAATGAGTTAGTTACGGGATGATGTGTTACGGAACGAGTAAAGAGACTTGCCGGTAACGAGATTGAACTAGGTATTGAGATATCAACGATCTAATCTCGGGCAAGTAACATACCGATGACAAAGGGAACAACGTATGTTGTTATGCGGTCTGACCGATAAAGATCTTCGTAGAATATGTAGGAGCCAATATGGGCATCCAGGTCCCGCTATTGGTTATTGACCGGAGACATGTCTCGGTCATGTCTACATAGTTCTCGAACCCGTAGGGTCCGCACGCTTAAAGTTTCGGTGACGATTGTATTATGAGTTTATGTGATTTGATGTACCGAAGGTAGTTCGAAGTCCCGGATGAGATCGGGGACATGACGAGGAGTCTCGAAATGGTCGAGATGTAAAGATCGATATATTGGACGACTATATTCGGACATCGGAAAGGTTCCGAGTGATTCGGGTATTTTCGGGGGTACCGGGAGTTACGGGAATACAAGGAAGAAGTAATGGGCCTCATGGGCCAAGTGGTGGAAGAGAGGAGGCAGGGCGCGCGGCCCCCCTAGCCCAAACCGAATTGGACTAGGGGGGCGGCCCCCCTTTCCTCCTTTTCCTCCTTCTCCTTCCATCTCCTTCTCCTCCTTCCTTTCCTCTTCCTAGTAGGAGTAGGAAAGGGGAGTCCTACTCCTACTGGGAGGAGGACTCCTCCTGGCGCGCCCATAGAGGGCCGACCGGCCTCCCTCCTTGCTCCTTTATATACAGGGGCAGGGGGCACCTCTAAACACACAAGTTGATCAGTTGATCTCTCCCAGCCGTGTGCGGTGCCCCCCTCCACCATATTCCACCTCGGTCATATCGTAGCGGTGCTTAGGCGAAGCCCTACGTCGGTAGCAATATCATCACCGTCACCACGCCGTCATGCTGACGGAACTCTCCCGTGAAGCTCTGCTAGATCGGAGTTCGCGGGACGTCATCGAGCTGAACGTGTGCTGAACTCGGAGGTGCCGTGCGTTCGGTACTTGGATCGGTCGGATCGTGAAGACGTACGACTACATCAACCGCATTGTGCTAACGCTTCCGCTTTCGGTCTACGAGGGTATGTGGACAACACTCTCCCCTCTCGTTGCTATGCATCACCATGATCTTGCGTGTGCGTAGGAATTTTTTTGAAATTACTACGTTCCCCAACACCGGTGGCATTCCTCCTTTGCTGAAAAAACCGGTCATGGCTCGCTAGTTTCTCTGCAATGCGCCTGAACAACTCGGTGCTCATCCTAAACCGGCGACGAAAGTACGACTCCGGGTATGTGGGATTCTCCACGAAATAGTGCCTCATCAATCTGTTATGGGCATCGATCCTATCCCTCCAAATTTTCTGTCGACCCATAACCAAACCACCGTGCTTCGGTTTTTTTATTGATATGCATAGCTAGGATCATTGCAAGATCCTCCTCCTCTTCCATATCAAATTCTTCTTCGGAAGAATCACACGACGAACTCATCTACAATGTTCAATACTATGCTATAAAAACTAGAATCAACATGCACCAAATTCATGACGTTTGAGCAGTACATACCTTGCAGGCGTTTTGTCGAACACCTTGGGGCGCCGAGCGGCAGCGAGCGCTCGGGCGCTGTCCGTCGGACGACGGATGCGCGCGAGGGGCGGCGGGACTAGATGGGGGGGCGGAGAAGCCGCCGCGGCGCGGGGATAGGCCGAGGAAGCGCTGGAACGGTCGCCGGGTGGCACGGGCAGCGACGGCGGCGCGGCTGGATGGAGGGTGGGAGTTGCGAGCGAGCGTGCGAGAGTCAAGCGCGCCGGAGCGGGCGCAACAAATAAGCGGTGCGTGATCCCGTTTCGGCCCGCGCGCTGAACTAGATATGCCGCGCGCGCTGTTTTTGCGCGCCCGCTGGAGCCACTATATCGGTTGCGCGCGCGCTAAAACGAGCAATTTTGCGGCGCGGCGCTAGTTTGGCGCGGCTGTTGGAGATGCTCTTAAAAGATAAATATCATCCCTTGCAGTCATGACCATCGATGGTATATAGTACTATAGTTACGTGGAGGAGCTTCTCCCGCACACAACCTCGCAAACAATGGAGACGGATGTGGCACATTGATGTCATTGTGAGACCCGAAAATCCCAAAGAAAGAGTGTCAATTCCAGAGGTCTTGTGATGCAACTGCTTCAAGAATCATGATGGGCTTCTTGCAATGGTCCTAATATTGCCCTTTAGAGCATATGGGAAATTCTTTCATTGCCATGCAGTGCATGTAATCCAAGGATCCGAGCATACCTAGCTATCCTCTGACTTCCGACAGTGCCATGAGTCGTGCGGTGTCTTTGGCAGTTGGTTTTCTCAAGTACTCTAGTCCAGACACCTTGGCTTCGAGACATGTGTTTGGTCTACATTCAGGGGGCGGTGGAGGTCCGGCAAGGTCTGGACGGCAAAGTGGTTGGTGCAGCGGCGACATCGGTCTAAGACTATGCAGACAGAGAGGAAGGGGAAGGGACGAAGCGAGAAAAGCGGGGCTCTAGGTGGGTTTTTGGCTAAATCCAGAATGTGGGACACCTACGTGGCGTCTGCTCGGACATTCGCAAAGCTCCGCCAGCTATGCTTCTGGTTTGCGAGAATTCAAACGTGCAGACTGGTTTGTGGACGTTTGACGTACGACAATGGATGACACAAAGCGTTCGGACCACATACCCGAATATTAGCGGCATTTTGATGGACAAGTTGGAGATGCCCTTAGGGATTGGAGCTAAACAATGGAGAGCTGCACGCATATCACCTTGGCTGCTTGATTTCTTTTTCTTTTTAGTTCACCTTGGCTGCTTGGATTTCTTTTTCTTTTTGGTTAAACTGGACAATCTTTTTATTATCAGTTTTAGGGACTCTTTGATTTAAATGATTTTAGAAATTTCTCCTATATTGTTTTTTTATTTGTATGATGAATCCCGTGGATATTTTTTTCTAAGAAATCAATTGCAGTACATTTAATAGGAAACTAGAAGGTAAGGCGCGCTTTGCTGCGCTGCTTGTTTTGTAGCGTAGCCACCTTAATTTTTTTAATGTGTTGCCATTGGGTTCTCATGTACCATATACTTTCTTCGTTTCTGAATATAAGTCTTTGTAAAGATTCTACTATAGACTACATGCGAAGCAAAATGAGTGAATCTACACTTTAAAATGCATCTATATACATCCGTATGTTGTCCACAGTGAAATCTCTACAAAGACTTATACTCATTGTGTTTCATAAGGCTACATAAAAACCAGTTTATAGATTCATGGTAACAGGCAATAATAAACAATGCCAAAATGTTCATAGCACATTAGCAGTAAACAACACATCTAATGATTCTATTTTTGCAGGACCTAACCACCCTGCTAGAAACAGTCAATTATGGTGAAACAATTACAATGAATGTATATAGGGAAGTTGCTCACCAGCTTTTCTGTATGACCAAACTATATGCCTAAATCATAGAAATACAGGACTTGCTTGCTGTACGACCAACTATATGCCCAAATCATAGAAATACAGGACTTACTTGCTGCTACCATCCCAACATTGCAGAAAGGAGACATATGTATTCACAACTTCACTGATGAGCACGTCTTCACCAGATGTTGACATTTCTCTGCTAGAACTTAGAATAGCAACTCTATATAGTAAACTTTTATAGCATGTTTGCCAAAATGACGAATAACATGTAGCATAGTCCAGCATACATGACCGATTTTCATCGACCTTACAATCAACACTATTGTAAGCATGACTTCCCTTCATGAGTTAGAGATCGTCCAACATGGTAAGGCCACTAAACTATCTCAATCAATTTTCAAAACAGCACATGTAGAATAAGAAGTTCACCAATGCACTATTAAACCACGTGTATGGATATAAATTGTGTTTTCCATGACTGCATTTTGTGCCACGGAGCTACATTCAGCTTGTTCATGGAGTGAATCTGAATAACATTGGACTCTGTTATACATACCTATTGTTGACCTGCAAATTTGCTCACGGGGCTAAAAATAGTAACATCAAATTATGTAGACCAAGCTAAGCATATAAACTTCATTTACTGAAGCAACACACGGGGTAATAGCAGAAGGAAAGTCTAATTGCGACATTCATACCATTGTGCATAAGTTACTCATATTCATAGTTCTTGTTCTTTCATATGCAAAGTCATTTGCCTGCATGTTTTACCTTTGATTTCCCTACCTTTATTTCTGAAACTATTGGATCTTATTTATCAGAAGTTCAGAACCTTGTCTGCGTAGTTATAAACATCTTATTTCTGAAACTTGTTGCTCTACTTTATTAGGACCTTGTTTGCTACTCCCTCCGTCCCATAATATAAGAGCATTTTTTACACTACACTAGTGTCAAAAACGCTCTTATATTATGGGACGGAGGGAGTAAGTTATAAAATTTATATGAAAATATCAGTAATTTTAACCGGAGCTCTACAATATATATAGAGAAAAATAATATGACAAACAAAGAATGAGACATGAATGCTATTATGAACACACGATATATATGCAGATGTCGATAATCTCTTCTTTAGAAACATCACTCAGAACTGGAGCTTTAAATATGACCGTAGAAGCATGAGCCTCCAGTCCTTCTGAACTTTCTTTTAAACTCAACTTCTAAGCTTTTTAGTTTACTGTGATTATCTCTTTGTCAGATATACACACATTGATTTCTCAAATAATCAACCTGACTGGCTGGCCAACTGCCATCCAACATCACCACTGTTAGACTACTGTATTCTGTACGTATAAGGTAGAGTAGTGTAGTGAGCGTGTGTGCAGTTTTCCCACTAAGCACACACGTCCTCCTTCACGATCATGGCCAGCCCACGATCATCATCGTGGCCTCGTGCCTCTCCCTCTGTAACGCTATATGTATGCCTGAGATCACTGAATCAAGTGTGGTTCAATCTCCTTCCCTAAAACATGGTATCAGATGCGCAGGACTCCAACCCCTTTGCGCCTGTGCCACCTTCCCCTTCCGCTGCCATGGACGGCAACCCCGTCCCCTCTCCCACCTCCTCCGACGACGGTGACCACGCTGCCGGCGTCCTCCAGAACGCCGCCCTTGTCGACCTCCCCAACGCCCTCCTCCCACCTCCGCGCGCCTTCCCAGCGTCCGTTCTTTAGACCATCGATATTCGCCACCATGTCCCGATCACTCTCGATCTCCACGCCGGCAACTACGCGCAGTGGCGCCGCTTCTTCCACACCATTGTGGGCATGTTCGGCATCCGCGACCACATCCTCGCCGACGCTGCGCCGGGCCGCCGTGACCCCGAGTGGGTCATGATCGACCACTGCGTGGTTCACTGGCTCTACGCCACGATCTCGCCGGAGCTGCTCGACGCCGTCATGCAGCCCGAGGATACGGCGGCCGTGCTTTGGGCTGCGATCGAGGCGATTTTCCACGACAACCAGCTCTCCCGCGCCGTGTACGTCGACGCCGAGTACCACGCCCTTGTGATCATGCAGTACTGCACGCGTCTGAAGACATTCGCCGACCAGCTTCGCGATCTCGGCCAGCCCGTCTCCGAGACCCAGCAGCTCTTCAACATGATTCGTGGGCTTGGGTGCCAGTACCACGGCGCCATACCTCACCTTACCTCACGCGTGCCCCTGCCCAGTTTTCTGCAGGCCCGCTCGTTCTTGCTGCTGGAGGAACACCGTGCCAAGCAGACGGCGCGCATTCAGCACGCCCATGCCATGGTGGCCGGGCGCATCACGCCGTCCACCCCCCCCCCCCCCCCCCCCCCCCCCCCCCCCCCCCCCCCCCCGTCCGCCCCCAACGCTGCCCCGCCAGCCGACTCCAGCGCTGGCCGTGGGCGTGGCCGCGGCAGTCCGAGGGCGTCTTCCTTGACCACTCCACCGCCAATCCGTCCGCCTGCTCTTCCGGGACAGGCCCCCGGCGCCAACTCCTGGACTGGCCTGGTGCAAGCCTGGCCCATGCCCTGGCGCGCGCCCGGTGACGGCGTTCTTGGACCCCGCCCCGGCATCCCTCCGCAGCAGGCCTTCTTCGTCGGGCCGGCTGCGCCATCGAACCCACCCGGCTATGGTGCCTACGGTGCCCCTCCCGGCTACGGCTACGGCTCCCCCGGCGCTAGCTCCAGCACCGCGCCACCGCCGGCGCAGCCCCAGCCCTGGGACATGGGGCCACTGCACACGGCCCTGCAGGCCGCATCCACCTCAGCTCTGTCTGCGGGAAGCACCTCCGACTGGTACCTCAACTCTGGCGCGACGGCGCACATGACCGCCAATCCTGGTACCCTCCACTCCCTTTCTCCTAATTCCTCTCCCAATCAGATCGTGGTCGGCAATGGCGGTCGTCTCCCGATCACGCACACCGGCCACGGCTCTCTGATCACCACCAATTCTCCACTCGTTCTTCGCAATGTTTTGCTTTCTCCCTCTCTTATCACCAATCTGCTGTCTGTTCGGCAACTTACACGTGAGAATCCTGTCTCTGTCGAGTTTGATGAATTTGGCTTCTCTGTCAAGGACATCCGCACCTGCCAGGTGATCCGGCGCTGTGATTCCACTGGAGACTTGTACCCCGTCATGCCCTGCGGTGCGCCGTCCTCCTCACCTCCGTTCGCCGGTGTCGCTTCCGTGGAGTTGTGGCATCAGCGGCTCGGCCATCCTGGAGACGACGCACTTCGACGGGTGCTACACCAGTTCCCCTTCACCTGCGCGCCCTCGGCTCCGCACACCTGCCACGCCTGCAGACTGGGCAAACATGCCCGTCTGCCATTTTCTTCTTCATAGAGTCCTAGTTATTTTCCTTTTCAGCTCTTGCATTTAGATGTTTGGACTTCGCCTGTAGCTAGTGTGTCTGGCTTCATGTACTACCTGGTTGTACTCGACAGTTGCACGCATTACGTTTGGACTTTCCCTTTGCGTCATAAGTCTGATGTGCTCTCTGTTCTTACTGCTTTCTACGCCTACGTTCAGACACAGTTCGAGCGGCCTGTCCTTGCTTTTCAAACTGATAATGGCAAGGAATTCGACAGTCTCGCTGTTCGATCGCTCCTTTCCAAGCACGGCACTGTCTTCCATCTCTCCTGTCCGTACACCAGCCAGCAAAACGGCAAGGCCGAGCGCATGCTGCGCACCTTGAACGATAGCGTGCGCTCTCTGCTCTTTCACGCCTCTATGCCGGCGCGTTTTTGGGCGGAAGCCCTTGGCACTGCAACTCTCCTCCTCAACTACAAACCATGCTCCACTTCCTCGCCACGGTCACCGCATGAACTGCTTCTTGGTACGGCCCCTGACTACTCCACTTTGCGCGTGTTTGGTTGCCTCTGCTACCCAAACACTTCTTCTACCTCGCGCCACAAACTCGATCACCGGTCCGTAGCTTGCGTGTTCTTTGGATATCCACCAAATCATCGCGGTTATCGTTGTTACGATCCCCGCACCCGACGAGTTCTCACTTCCCGCCATGTTCGTTTTCATGAGACTCAATTCCCCTTTGTTGCCGCTTCTGATCCGCCCGCCGTCAGCGCTCCACCAGCTCCACGCTACGTCCCCGCGCCCCTGCAGGCTCCCGTAGCTGCTCCTACGCCGCCCTGTGACGCAAGCTCGCCTGACTCTGTTGAGTCCGGCCCTCCTGCCTTACACCAGCGCGCGGGCGCCGCTGGTTCAAGCTCGGCCACGCGATCATCATCCAGCGGCTCCGCCTCTTCCTCATCGGGCGCGACTCCTCCGGGTTTAAGCTGCGCCGCCGGATCGCCATCCAATGGCTCTGCCTCGCCTTCATCGCGCGCCACTCCTTCAAGTTCAAGCTGCACCGACGGATCTGCATCAGGCGGCCCTGATTTAAATCCGGCCGCTCCCGCGCAGCGCGCGGTCGTCCCCGCCAGCTCTTCTTCATCCACAGCTGGCGGCTCGCGGATCACCACGCACGCTCAGGCTGGCGTGTTCCGTCGGTACATGTGCTACGCCGACGACTACGCCTGTGTCGCCTCCATTAACACCTCGCCGGACGTCTCTCCGCTTCCCCGTTCCGTTCGCGATGCTCTTCGCGATCCGAACTGGGTCTCCGCCATGCGCGAGGAGTTCGCCGCGCTCGTCAGCAACCGCACGTGGGAGCTGGTGCCCCGCCCTCCGCGCGCTAACATCACCGGCAAATGGGTTTTCAAGCACAAGACGCGCTCCGATGGCTCCCTCGAGCGCTACAAAGCGCGGTGGGTCGTCCGCGGGTTTCGCCAGCGCGCCGGCGTCGACTACGGCGAGACTTTCTCCCCTGTCGTGAAGCCGGCGTCCATTCGCACTGTGCTCACCCTCGCCGCCTCCCGTGGGTGGCCCGTTCGGCAACTCGACGTCAAGAACGCCTTCTTGCATGGCACACTCCAGGAGGAAGTTTTCTGTCTGCAGCCTGCAGGTTTTGTCGACGCGAGCAAACCCGACCACGTCTGCCGGCTCACCAAGTCCCTCTGCGGGCTCAAGCAAGCGCCGCGCGCATGGTTCCTTCGCTTCGCCAGCTTCCTCGCCACCCTCGGCTTCACCGCCACACGCTCGGACAGCTCCCTCTTCATCCTCGCGTCCGGCGCCGACGCCGCCTATCTACTGCTCTATGTGGACGACATCGTCCTCACGGCGAGCTCGGCTGCCTTCCTTCAAAGGATCATCGCCAAACTCACGCACGAGTTTTCCATGAAGGACCTGGGAGCGCTCCACTACTTCCTTGGCATACGGGTGACGCGCACCGCTGCTGGCTTCTTCCTCTCGCAGGCCCAGTACGCCGAGGACATCCTTGAGCGGCATGGACACTTGCAAGGCTGCGCCTACACCAGTTGACACCAAGGCCAAGCTCCCGTCATTCGACGGGCCCCGCGTCTCCGACCCCACCTCCTACAGAAGCCTCGCCGGAGCGCTGCAATACCTCACCATCACCCGTCCCGAGCTCGCCTACGCCGTCCTGCAAGTCCGCCTCCATATGCACGACCCGCGCGAGTGTCATCGCGCTCTCCTCAAGCGCGTGCTCCGCTACGTCCGCGGCACGGTCACCCTCGGCCTCGCCCTGCGTGCTTCGTCGACTCTGGAGCTCCGTGCGTACACCGACGCGGACTGGGCTGGCTGCCCGGACACCCGCCGCTCTACTTCCGGCTTCTGCATCTTCCTCGGCGACGCACTCGTGTCCTGGTCGTCCAAACGCCAGGCCACCGTCTCGCGCTCTAGCACGGAGGCCGAATATCGTGCCGTCGCCAATGCCGACGCGGAGTGTGTCTGGCTGCGCCAACTTCTTCGCGAGCTTCATTGCACCATCAACACGGCGTCGCTCGTCTACTGCGACAACATCTCGGCGGTGTATCTCTCCAGCAACCCCGTGCATTACCGGCGCACCAAGCACATCGAATTGGACATTCATTTCGTGCGCGAACGTGTGGCGCTTGGCGACTTCCGCGTCCTGCACGTTCCCACGCGCCAGCAGTTCGCCGACGTCATGACGAAGGGGCTGCCCTCTGATGTCTTCCACGACTTCCGTTCCAGCCTTTGCGTCTCGAGCATTGACGCCAAGGCTGCGGGGGGGGGGGGGGGTGGGGGGGGGGGGGGGGGTAGTGAGCGTGTGTGCAGTTTTCCCACTGAGCACACACGTCCTCCTTCACGATCATGGCCAGCCCACGATCATCATCGTGGCCTCGTGCCTCTCCCTCTGTAACGCTATATGTATGCCTGAGATCACTGAATCAAGTGTGGTTCAATCTCCTTCCCTGAAACAACCACGACAATTTAAGGTGTGGCTTCACCTTTTTTATTGACAGGAATACAAAGGGATGAAACATAAAAGGCCTTATGGCCACAATCATGTATACCAGCGCGCTTCCGACAGTGCCAAACATGACCAGCCGCACTGCCCTCCATCTAGCCTAGAGCTGAACCAAACACAACGACATGACCACACGACAGCAAGACCAACTAAAAGAAAAATCAGTGGGGCTATAGGACGAACTCTGCCTAGGTGACACAGAGACAGTGACAATAGCAAATCGAAAGACCAAATTTGACACAAACCCACACCTAAACACGAACGGCACTACCGGCATTGACCTCAAAGAGGACACCTCAAACCGCCTGGCAAACCTAGAAGTACCAAGATTTATTCAGCCATAAAAAATGCTTCTGTACTAAGCTATGGAAAGATGCTAATTTCCAAAACTCATGGGATCTGAGAAAATTATCTAGATGAGAAAATTGCAAGAACAAAAATATGGAAATAGCACAGGAATGGCTGACAAATGAAAAATAAGGATCCTTGCCTTAGTGCATCACAACATCAAATCCTCGGCACTCAACTCAGCAAGTAAATTCTGAATCCATATATCTGAGCCTAGGACCTATGTTTACAATCGTGTCCTCCTGATGGACTCTGCAGGCAAACCAGTTACTAAGTTCTTCGGAATGTATAGTAAATTCGGATGCTCTTACATAGCTGAAATAAAATAGTACTCCCTCCGTAAAGAAATATAAGAGCGTTTAGATTACTAAAGTAGTGATCTAAACACTCTTATATTTCTTTACAGAGGGAGTAGATGTTAATTCTTCCAGCAAGGCAGACAGCATATAAATACTAACTTACCACCATCTAGCCTACATCGGCCAAAATATAAGGAAAATGATGATCAGTTTCAGAGTAAAAATCGGATGGGTTGAAGGAATATCCTAATTTCACATGTGAGTAATGCTCAATTAAATTTGTACATCAAATCAAATAATACCACGGAGCGTGGGAGTAACAGTAACCTGAAATTGTCAAAACAAGTCATCAGATTAGAATTCAGCATCCAAATCCACAGAGCCCACTCGATGCATCAGAGATGACATATAGAGGTTGCCAATCAAATCAATGGAACATGAAGTAGTTAAAAATCCTATAACATGAGCATCATGGGATACATAATTATGTTATAACAGAAGCATCCCTACAAATAATTACATTAACTAAGGCTCCATGTCCCTTCTTCTCATGTGCCTACATCTCCATTTCTTAGCACATCTTTTAGACAAATTAAGAACCGAGAATAGATAGATATTGTGCCAGTGTACAACCTATGTGATCAGCGATTCTTAATTTTGCCTTCCCCTATGCCCTTTTGTATTCAGAAGACAAATTGACAACAGTTTCTTGGAAATTTAAAAAACGACATCTTTTTGCTGTTTTGTACTTAAAAAAACCAATTCAGAATGATTCTATCAAATCTACAACGGTGAATGGAATTTACAATAGTGTGCCTAGATAAGAAGAAGTCGATTTGGTCCCATGAAGATGCTAGACATACATGTATTTATTGATTGATCCATGTCAAAGAGAGCTTAAACAAGTCAGAGGTTCGCGGATATTTGACAGGCTTCTTAATTAGCAAAGCTGTTTGGCCGGTCGTGGAGATTATAGGTACAGATCCTATACATAATTAAGCAGCCAGCAGACAACAATGTACCAGATTAGTAAACACCTCAACCGAACCTACAGCAAAAATCAAACGATGGTACATCCTATAAAACAAAACACCCACGAAAGTGATGAACACCACACCGAGACACTAACCCACACCAACAAACCCATCGACAGAAATTTGGCTTCGTTTTGATCAATCAAATGGAGCCGGGGCGGGAGCCCTTTTCTTCTAAAAAAACAAACCCATCGACAGCACCACATCCAGGCAGCCACAAAGCCCTTAATCCAAACCCCAATGGACCGCACCAACAGCAACACGTGATGATACACAGGAAGCATCCACCACTGCCCCTACCATGTAATCCATGGGGAGAAAGAAAAAATCGGGGAGGACACCCTCCGCAGCCGAAACAAGCCTGTGAAATATCAATCAGCACCGACAAAGGCACAAAGAAAGAAAGAAATAATAGCGAAGAAGGGAGCAAATACACGCATCAATCCATGGGGAAACACCCGCAGCAGCCGAAACAAAACTAACCCCAACGCGGCCGAATCGAAGAGCGACGACAACCGCGCCGGCCACCCTATCATAGCAGCTATCCGCAGGGAGCGGCGAGAACCTCCGCCGCCAATCACCCAGTGATCCCACCCTTGTCTTCCAGCCGCTCGTACAACCCTGCCGAAACTACAGCTGCCAACCACTTCACCCCCTCTCTGAATGAAGAATCCCCTTTGGCCAGACTCACAAGGGCCAGCGGAAAGAAGACACGACCACAAGCCAAACCACCATGAAACGAACACGCGACGCTGAACGTCGGTTCAACCGGGAGACACCCCACGCCCTCCCTGACACCCGTGTCCCACACACGCATCTCCCCCTTACAACCGGGACCAGCCAGCGAAAAAATACACATAGCGCTCCCAGGCCTCCAATTCCCAGGAGCTTAGAGTTTTTAGGGATTTTCCATTCACTCAAACCTCTTGCAATATAGGTTTTGAGTGGACATGCCACTACAATTCTGTGATTTTCCTAATACTGCCTTTTTGCAATCTTGCAAATCAAAGGTAACCCGCCCGATTCAGTGAATAAAAATCTGATTCTTCATTACGTCAAATATTTGTTATAAGCTTGAACAAGATGTGGGTTAGTATTTTCCTAAGGGTACAAGTCATGAGAAACAAACGGTAGTCCCAGAAGAGCAATATTTGCAACAAACAAACTCTAGTCAAGTAATGGCAGAGCTGTGAAACACAACACTACTTTGTCCTGCTGTCTTCTTGATCCCGGCGTCATGCATCACCTCACCCATTCTCGTCGCAGCACACCAATTCCCATTTTCTAGATAAATATTCCTGATAGTCACATACCGGTCGGATTGCTGAGGACCAAGAGCCACTAGATTTCGCCCAATCTCAGCAACAAGCTCCACATTTCCGTGGAGCTTGGAAGCACCAAGAAGCGCGCCCCACACAGAAGCATCAGGCAAAAAGGGCATCCGCTCTATCCTCTCAATGGCCTCCATGAAACGGCCAGCACGGCCTAACAGGTCCACAACACATCCATAATGGGCCATCATCGGAGTCACCTTGTATTCAGTCACCATCGTCTCGAACCAGTATAACCCAATCTCCACCAATCCTGCTCGAGCACAACCTGTCAGTAGAGCAAGAAATGTAATCTGATTTGGCAAGAACCCTCCAACTATCATCATGTTGAGCTTAACCAGTGCTTCAGTCTCTTTCCCATGATTAGCCAGTGCAGACAGCAGCGCATTCCACGTACAGACCTCCTTCTCAGATACAGCATGAAAAGCTCTCCTACAACAGTCAAGCTTCCCATACTTCCCATACATGTCGATCAACGCCGTGCCCAAGAACGCTGTGAGGTCAACCTCATGGCGAACGACATAAGCGTGAACAGCCGTCCCGACCACAAGCCCCTCAGCACCATCCAAGTTTGCACAAGCCGAGAGCACGCTGACCAACGTGGCCTCACCGAGCAGTCCCCTGTTGTCCACCAAAAATCCCCTGAAGATCTCGACAGCATCCCAGTGGCACCCATTCCTCGATAACCCAGAGATGAGCGTCGTCCATGATACCACATCCCTCACCACCATCCGCTCAAAGAACACTCTAGCCGCAGCCACGTCCCCAGCGAGACACAGCACATCAAGCATGGCGTTAGAGGAGGCGAGATCCGGGCTGGCCATTTCGTCAAACACCTTAGAAGCGTCATGCGCGAGACGGCCAGCTCGGCCATAGGAGCTGACGAGCGAGCATGCAACGAAGCGGTCGGCCGTAAGCCCGCGGCGGAGGCACTGCGCGTGGAGGGCCATGGTGGCTGGTCCGGAGGCGGAGGCGGACCTGAGGAGGGAAGGGAACGTGTGGCCGTTGGGGCGCGCGCCGGCGGCGAGCATGGTCGAGAAGAGGCGGAGGGGGCCGCATAGCGGGGTAACGGTGGAAGCGGGGAGGCGGAGGTGGGCATGGATGAGGCAGTTGTAGGGGAAGGTGGCGGCAGCGTGGGAGGTGGAGAGCGCGCCGGAGGTGAGGAGGAGGGCATGGACCTGGAGGAGGCGGCGAGGGGCGGAGAAGTGATCTTGGAGGAGGCGTTCGAGGACGGCGAAGGAGTACGGGGAGCCCGTCCACATATGCTAGCCGGAAGCCGGCGAGAGGAGGCCGGCGGCGTAGGAAGGGAAAGCCGGCGGTAAAAATCAAATCAAATCAAAGATGCATCCGTTTGGGATTTGGAGGCCAAAATCACTGTTTTCACCTTTTTTTAAACGCCAAACATGCCACACAACGCAACGCAGGTAAGTTTGGCAGTCCATAGCTTTACCCGGGGGGGGGGGGGGGGGGGGGGGGGGATTTCATAATTAATTTGCCATCCCGTACTTTGTAATTGATTTTATGACATTCTTTATTTTGAACTTTGATCTTTTGCCACTTTTCAACACAAAAACAAACTTTAAAAATAATAGACAACATAAATGAACAAAATAGAAGACTATTATACCCTTATACCTATTTGACCAAACATTACACAGGGGAAGGGATGAACTCTTGCTGCACTCCTCTCCTGAACCTTCTTGCTACTCCCTGTCGGCCCTTGTTGCTCCTCGCTAGCCCTTCTTGGCCTGTTGCCGCTGCCCCTAGTACTGCAGTCTCTCCTTCCGCCATCACTCCGCCTGCTGGTTAGGGCCGCCGCTGCAGGGGAGATGAGCGGGAGAGAGGGATGGAACGGGAGAGAGGAAGGGAGCGGGAAAGAGGGACTCACCGGGGCCGCCGCCGTCGAGTACCACCAGGGTCGCCGCCGCCCAGTAGCGCCAGAGCCTCGCGTGCGACATAGGGGATGAGATCGAGCGAGCGCTCCTCTGTTCCTAATCAATTGAGAGGTAAGGGTAAGTTTGTCTTTTGTTGTGGGACCCGTCTGATAGGGGGCAAAATATCAAACACCCAGGTAAAGAGTGTCACCAGATCAAATACAAAGTAAAGAGTGGCAAATAGTCAATGTACCAAGTAAGGGGTGGCAAATAATCAAATTCCCCCTTTAGCGGAAACGTTATGGCCGTTAGCGTTTCTGCCGAACAAACGTCACGTCTTGGCGTCTAAGGGCATGTACAATGGTTGATAAGGTAGTTTTATCCAAAATCTTGCATATAATTTGGAGATGACAAAAAAGTGTCTACAATGGGTTATCTCTTAGCCTTATCTTCAATAACTAGCTAATCCTAAAAACGTGGTGAGACATATTGTGCTAAGAGATCATCTCTAAGAGAAGACAAGCCTTTTCTTACGAGTTCTCTCTTCTCCACCTCATCATTTATCCTACGTGGCACTCCTAAAATAGCACCCTTATACATGCCCTAACGCGTGCCCATGATCACTTATCTAGTCAAAGAAGAAACACTGGTAAGTTTAACATGTTTAGGTAGGACATAAACACCATAATTTTAGCGTTATCATTTATCAAAAGGGTCAGATCGTGAAATAAAATTTGAAATGGTAAAAACAGGGATTTCAGCTGGATTTGGATGCATCACATGACGAGAGCAGCTCAGGAAAGTGTGCAGGAGCTAAGGACAACTCCAACCTAAGGATACATTTCGTCCGCCCTTGTCTATTTGGACCCGCGCTAATAAAGAAACACGGCCCAACGCATCGATTAAAACAGACAAATGTTCATTTTTTGTCCACCTCGATCCATTTTCGGCCCTAATTTGGGTCGAGTTTGCGTCCGCGCAGACACAACGCGACGCCTCCCTGACCGCCCGTCCGTGGCACAACGAACATTGCCCTTCCCCCAAACACCCTGGCCTCATTGCCCTCGTTGTCGCCACCCAATTCCGGCCTCTTCCCCATTACCCTAGCCCTCGCTGCCTCATCCACCGATGGCCCCATCGCCACTGCATTCATCGACGCCCACTCTTGCCGGCATCGTGGCCACTTCTCGCCGCCGCCGGAGTACTACAAGGCCCACCTACGCAGGCTCACCGGCAACCCTCAGCATACAATCTCTACCTCCACGGTCACCGCCGGAGGACACAGGCTTCGACAGACCTGCCGCCTGAATGGGCTAAGGACGATGCCCTTCAATGGTCGCAAATCGTCCACGCCTGCCTCGGTCACAGCCCACAAGGTGTGGGATGTTTGCTAGGCCAAGGCTCCTCCACCCCAGCCTCCGTCTAGTGAGGTACAAATTTGTCACTCTGAAGGATCATGGTGGATAGCTCAGATGTTTTTTTTACAGTAACACCCTATGTTCATCGTCTGAAGATAAGGGCGATGAGGATGTTGTGCTTGCTACTTTGGTCGTCAATGAGCACATTTCAAGTTAGCGACCATTGTTTAGAGGATCGATCATGTGCCATGCTTCAGGGTTGAATAGTAAGAGAGAGGCGGTCATTGCCTACTCTACAACGATTGTTTCGAGGTCAAGGAACCACTATTCTCCGCCATGCTTTTTCAGCAATGCTTCCGGTTGGTGAGACATTTGTTCAACCGTATTCGGAAGGGAATGATGGGATATGATGATTCCTTCAAATGCAAGCCTGATACCCTTGGAAATATTGACTTCTCCTCTTATCAGAAATGTACCACAACTGTTCAGATGCTTGCATATAGAATTCCTGATGATCTTGTGGATGAGTATGTTCGCATGAGTGAGTCCACATGCCTTGAGGCATTGTAAATTTTCTACAAAGTTGTGGTCGCAGTGTTTGGCCCAGTGTACTTGGTAGAACCAAATGATGTGGATGCAGATACAACCCGGTTGTTAGCCATAAATGAATCAAGAGGCTTTTCGGGAATGCTTGGAAGCATAGATTGTATGCACTGGGAGTGTAAGAACTGACCATTTGCCAGGGCCGGTCCTGAGAGTTCAGGGGCCCGGGACGAAACCAGAACATGGGGCCCCTTTAATGTACATATCAAAATCATGTTCAATATATGCATTAGTGAAATGTTATCAATAAACACTAAAAATGCAGAGGCTGTGGTACACCCCCTTTGCGAAAAAACAGTGAAATTGCATCCAAAACTGAATAAGTAGATATGTATATATTACCATGAAATTTTCTCCTAAATGGGGCGCAACCCCAAAACCTCATAGATAATAGTTTTACAGCATCAAACCCATGGAATTGATCATCAAGTTAAGTGTTTATAAAGAATTCAACTTAACTTACTGGTTAATCCTGCTTCCGTAGATATCGTCCAATACTCAATCGTGGAACACAACTACTTAAACTCTTCGTTTTCATTCAGATTTAGTAGGTGTTCTATCCTCCACCACATTTTTGTCATGTGCTAATTTTGTAAATTTCCGAATTACAAGATGCCCACTATGATCTAGTCCCTCCACCCCATTATATAAGAAGGTTTTTTTGCACTACACTACAGTCAAAAAACGTCTTGCATTATGGGACGAAGGGAATATTACTCAGAATCAAAATGTGCTTCCGACGTATTTTGTGCTACTAACATTTTCTAATTTACGTAAGTGTCAGTCATAGCTGTTAGATGATATTGTATAGAGGGAGGAGAGGTGTTTTAAACTTGTGTCTTTCTATCTCTTCTTCTGTTGTAACCTCCCTGATCTCCTGTAACGATCAATCTCGATCTCTCTCGATCCTCTCGATCTCTTGTAAGCCACGGTACAAATGTGATATAAATATAGATACGACCCGAGCAAAGGGTTCAATGCTTCCACCAAAGTTTACATGGTAACAGAGCCTCTTCCTCGATAGATCGGATAGAGATTGCATCTAGCTACCTAGGCGACCGCAACCATGTCCACCACTGCCGCCGCCATGACGGCTAGCACCATGGGTGCGCTCACCACCGACACCTCATCCACCTTTGCGTCATCGTCCACCTCCACCTCCACCAACTCCTTCCTCGGATCGCCGCCGCAAGAGAAGCTGACGAGGGGCAACTTCCTGCTCTGGAAGGCCATCGTCCTACCCCAGATCAAGGGCGCGCAGATGGAGCATCATCTCGACGCGAAGAGTCCGACACCGCCGGCCACCCTCACCATTACCAAGGACGGCAAAGAAGAACATGTACTGAACTCTGCGCGATCCCTTTGGTTTGCACAACAGCAACAGCTCCAAGGCTACCTGATGGGCTCCCTCTCCCGCGACATCCTTGCTCAAGTCGCCACGCTCCAGATGCCGGCTGAAGTCTGGCTTGCCATCCACGACATGTTCGCTGCCCAGAGCCAAGCCCAAGCTATCAATACACGCATCGAGTTCACGAATCTCCAAAAAGGTAACATGACTATGGCCGAATACCTTGGAAAAAGTAAGAGCCTTACCGGAAGTTGCCTGCACTGCTACTGCGCTCTCCGATCCGAAGATCGTGTCCAAAATCTTAGCCGGACTAGACATGGATTACAATCCAGTCGTCTCGGCCCTTGCTGCCCGGGTTGAGCCCATCACTGTTCAGGAGTTGTACAGCCAGCTCCTCAGCTTCGACGCCCGCCTCAATCTCCTTCATGGCGCCATCTTTCGCCAGTCCTCTGCCAACGCCGCCTCGCGTGGACGCGGCCGTGGGCGCAGTCACCACGCGCAACGCGGCAATGGGTGCGGGCGTGGCAACGCTCATGGCGACATCGGCTACAACAACAACTTCAACAACGTCGGGGGCAGCAGCTACAACAACACCGGCAACCGATCAGGGGCTGGTGGCTTCAACAACAACAACAGCTGCCGCCCTCCCTCCTCCTCTCATGGCCGCCCTCGCTGTCAACTCTACAAGAAGGCCGGCCATGAGGTGATGGATTGCTGGCACCGGTTCGACGAGAACTATGTGCCTGATGCTCGCCATGTTGCTGCAGCCATGCGTGAGCAAGGAGGAGATGGCGTCTGGTATGTTGACTCCGGTGCCACAGACCATGTCACAAGTGAGCTGGAGCAACTTGCCCTCCGTGAACAGTACCACGGCCATGATCAGATTCATACCGCAAGCGGCGGAGGTATGGATATTCAACACATTGGTCAAGCTTATATTAATCCCCCTATGCTTAAACGTGATCTAGTCCTCAAAGATGTCCTTCATGTTCCTCAAGCTGATAAAAACCTTGCCTCTATGTCTCGTTTAGCCACTGATAATAACATCTTCTTTGGAACTCACCCTCGTTATTTTTTATCAAGGATCGGGCAACGAGGGAACTTCTACACCACGGGAGATGTATTGGAGGCCTCTACCCCATCACATCCGGAGCACTTAGTTGCAAGCATCGTCAGGTCTACTCCGCCATCAAGCCCTCTTTGGTAAGGTGGCATCAACGATTAGGACATCCTTCTTCAGTCCTAGTTAAGCAAGTAGTCAATAAAGGCAACCTTTCTTTGTCACATAGCCATGTTAGTGATTCGGTTTGTGAAGCTTGTCAATGTGCCAAGAGTCACCAACTTCCCTATCCTAGGTCCGATAGTATATATCATGCTCCTTTAGAGCTTATTTTCAGTGATGTATGGGGCTATGCCCGAGACTCCTTTGGAAGAAAAAAAAAATACTATGTCAGTTTCATTGACGATTACAGTAAATTCACTTGGATTTATTTACTCAAGCATAAATCTAAAGTTTTCTATGTATTTCAAGAGTTTCAAAAACTTGTCGAATGCCACTTTGACAGAAATTTTTTGACAGTTCAAAGTGACTGGGGAGGAGAGTATGAGAAGCTCAACTCCTTTCGTAGCATAGGCATTGCACATCATGTGTCATGCCCTCATGCCCATCAACAGAACGGCTCCGCCGAGCGTAAACATCGTCATATTGTTGAAGTTCGTCTCTCTTTGCTTGCTCATGCTTCCATGCCTCTCAAATATTGGGATGAAACCTTCATCACTGCCACATATCTTATTAATCGTTTGCCTAGCAAAGTCATTGGCAACTCTACTCCTTTGGAACGCCTCTATCATCAAAAACCTGATTACAACTCTCTGAAAATCTTTGGGTGTGCATGCTATCCCAATCTTCGTCCATACAATCGTCATAAACTCGAGCTTCGTTCTACTCAATGTGTGTTTCTTGGCTATAGTAATCTTCACAAAGGCTATAAGTGCCTTGAAATTGCCACTGGACGTATCTATATTTCAAGGGATGTTGTTTTTGACGAAACTTTGTTTCCTTTTGCCAAACTTAATCCCAACGCAGGCGCCCTTCTTCGTGCTGAAATAGCCTTGCTTCCGGATCATGGGGGTGAATTAAATAAAGCTGATCATGTGGAAAATTCCAAAGAAAATTGTAATTATGCAGATTGTGGTCGTCATTTTATGTGTGCAGATCTGGACGAAACAGCACGAGATCCCATGCTGATGCGGTTGGCAGCGGCGCCGGATCCCATGCAGATCCTCGCGTCAACCCGTCTGTCTCTGGTGGCGCGCGATCCGAGGAGGATATGCCTCCCCTGCATGCGTCCACTGGCGCACGGGTGGCCGACTAGGCAGACTCCGCCTGTCTCACCTCGCGATTCGGTGAGACCGTCCGCCCAGGCGCGGGCGCATGTGCGCGTGTGGCCGACAGCCGCCACCAGGAGGAGCCCACCAGCCCAGGCGTGGGCCGAGGCGCGGGCACCGGTACGCATGTGGCCGACAGCCGCTCCCGGGTGGAGCCCGCCAGCCCAGGCGCGGGCGGGGACGATGCGGCGATTGGCGCGACTGCTGCCAGGGGGACACCCGCGTCAGCAGCGTCAGGATCCGCTATAGGGGCAGAATCTGCCTTGGATCCAGTACCTGGATTTTCTGTGGAGGTGTCTACTGCTTCTGGATCTCCCGTGGCTACGTCAGCAGCACCAGTTCAGCCTCCTCGTCGACACACTCGGTCACAGTCAGGTATTATCAAAGAAAAGGAGTATACTAATGGTACGGTACGATATGACAGAGTCAAACGTGCTTTTCTTAGTAGTGTTGGAGAACCAAATAATTTGCATGATGCTCTAGCTCATAAAGAATGGAAGGAGGCTATGGATAATGAATATGATGCTCTCATGAAAAATAGAACTTGGCACTTAGTACCTCTAAAGAAAGGTAGCAATGTTATAGATTGCAAATGGGTATATAAAATAAAAAGAAAACCTGATGGAAGCATAGACAGATACAAGGCTAGATTAGTTGCCAAAGGTTTTAAGCAGAGATTTGGTATTGATTATGAAGATACATTTAGTCCTGTTGTTAAGGCAGCCACTATTCGACTTGTATTGTCTATTGCTATTTTCAGAGGTTGGATTTTACATCAGCTAGATGTTCAGAACGTGTTTCTTCATGGTGTTCTTGAGGAAGAAGTGTTCATGTGGCAGCCACCTGGATATGAAAACCAAAGCACACCTCATCATGTCTGTAAGTTGGATAAGGCCTTATATGGTTTGAAACAGGCCTCTAGAGCCTGGTACTCAAGATTGAGCATGCAGTTACAACAACTTGCGTTTACACCATCCAAAGCAGATACCTCACTGTTCTTTTATCATAAAGGCACTATTACGATATTTGTGCTTGTTTATGTTGATGATATAATTGTTGCAAGCTCAAGTTCAGATGCTACCACTTGTTTGCTTAAAGATTTAAAGTTAGAGTTTGCTCTCAAGGACTTGGGAGATCTTCACTATTTTATTGGCATAGAAGTGAAGCAGATCAAGGATGGTATACTTCTTACACAAGAAAAATATACAACTGATATACTCAGGAGGGTAGGTTTGTACAATTGTAAACCTGTGAGTACACCAATTTCAACTTCTGAAAAATTTACAATTGAGAGTGGAGAAGCACTTGGACCAGAAGATGCAACTAATTACAGAAGTGTTGTGGGTGCTTTGCAGTATGTGACCCTTACACGTCCTGATATTTCTTACTCTGTGAATAAGGTATGTCAGTATTTACATGCACCTAGAACAACTCACTGGACTGCAGTCAAGAGGATTTTAAGGTATCTAAAATTTTCTGAAGGACTTGGGCTTCAGATTACCAAGTCTCCTCTACTTGTTACTGCCTATTCTGATGCAGACTGGGCAGGGTGTGCTGATGATAGAAGATCTACAGGTGGTTTTGTTGTGTTTCTGGGAACTAATCTTGTGTCTTGGAGTGCAAGAAAACAGGCTACTGTCTCAAGATCAAGTACAGAGGCTGAGTATAAGGCTTTGGCTAATGCTATAGCAGAAGTAATGTGGATACAAACATTGCTCTATGAACTTGGAATCAAGACTCCACAAGCTGCTAGATTATGGTGTGATAATATTGGTGCAACTTATCTGTCAGCTAATCCTATTTTTCATGCACGTACCAAGCATATTGAGGTTGATTCCACTTTGTCAGAGAAAGGGTAGCTCGAAGGCTACTTGACATTCGGTTTATACCTACTAGAGATCAACTTGCTGATGGCTTCACAAAACCCCTTACTATGAGGAGGTTGGATGAGTTCAAGTACAATCTTAATCTCGCGAAAGTTTCTTGAGGCTTAGATTGAGAGGGAGTGTTAGATGATATTGTATAGAGGTAGGAGAGGTGTTTTAAACTTGTATCTTTCTATCTCTTCTTCTGTTGTAACCTCCCTGATCTCCTGTAACGATCGATCCCGATTTCTCTCGATCCTCTCGATCTCTTGTAAGCCACGGTACACATGTGATATAAATATAGATGCGACCCGAGTAAAGGATTCAACGCTTCCACCAAAGTTTACAATAACAAATTAACAAAAACATTGTGCCTCTTGACTTGTCTAAACATAACCTGTTGACTAGTACGCTACTAGAGTCAACAGTGCTGCCGGTAAATAATTCGTAATCGAACAATAATAGCACTGCTCCTAGTTTTGACTGACAAGGGAAAATCCTGCTCACGGTGACAGCAATTTCTTTTGCTGTGAATAAGAAGGGCCGAAATCTCAAACTCCATAGAATGATACAACCTCACAAGATTAGATAAAAAAGGAGCAAAGCATACCTTACCGGAGCCTGACGACAAGCCTAATTGCGAGCTACTCCTTCGTCGCCGCCGCTGCGGCGTCGGCCGCGATTGCCCTGCTGCGATTAGGGATTGTAGTTTTTTTAGGCAAAGGGATTGTAGTTTGGTGTGAGCGATGGGCGTCGGCGGCGGAAAACACAAGGGGGTGCGTGCGTTGGGCCAGGCACACTATCACATTAATGCGATCGAAAGGAAAAGGGTTGGACGATGAAGTCCTGATCGTGGGCTATATTGCATGGTGTACCTGGGAGGGGGCCCCTTGGATCTTGGGGGCCCGGGGCGGCCGCCCCTGCTGCCCCCCCCTCAGGGCCGGCCCTGCCATTTGCTTGGCAGAGGCGATATAAGGGGCATGTTAAAGCCTGCACAGTCATAATTGAAGCAATGGCATCACAAGATCTCCAGATTTGGCACTCTTTTTTGGCATGGCAGGTTCTTACAATGACATCAATGTGCTTCAGCACTCTCCGGTGTTCGCGAGGCTTTCGGAAGGCCAATACCCATATGTCAACTTTGAGGTCAGTGACCACCAATACAACAAAGGATACTACCTAGCTGATGGTATCTATCCTGAGTGGTCTACGATTGTCAAGACAATCTCCGAGTCCGTAGGAAAGAAGAGGGTTAGGTTTCCCAAATAATAATAGAGTGCAAGAAAGGATGTGGAGCATGCTTTTGGTGTGTTCCAATCTCGATGGGCTATTGTTCGGTATCCTTCTAGAACATGGAGAACTCGAAGGATGTGCAAGGTGATTACTGCTTCTGTGATCATGCACAACATGATCATAGAGGATGAGCGTGATGACAACCTCTTTGACGAAGGGTGGGGTTAACAAGGTGAAAACGTTAAGCCTGAGGATGGAGCGACAACGTATGTGCAGTACACCCAATTTCATCAAGAAATGTGTCATTGGACTACTCACATTCAACTTCAAGATGATTTGATCGAGTATAGGTGGACTCACATAGGAAACCAATAGATGTAGCTGCTCTTTGTTCAATGTATCTGCCATAATTTTAAATTCATTTGGTTGTAAGCTTGTGGTTTTTATTTATTGTGTTGTAAAACTATGTGACTTATTTGTTTAATAATGTGCAATGTTTTATTTTCATTTTTTATTCGATTTATATGTTAGAATGTCCAAATTTACAAATTTTGCAAAAAAGGGGAGAGGTGGACCAAACGGGTCTACCAGTTGGGTGCAATGCCCAAAAATGCAAGGACAAGAGGTGAACCCCGCCCATACTACCGACTTCAACGGACAAAATGCGGACAAAACCCGCGCCCATTTAGGTCTATACGTTAGAGTTGGCCTAACAGGCCGACCCAAACGGACGCGGAATTTGTCCGCTTCTTATTCTTTCGGGTGGCCAAGAGGGACGGTGGCGTCCACCCCTTGTCCGCTCTTTTCCAGTAAGTGCGCCCAACGGGGTGATCCATTTGGTCATCACCGTCATTTTTATATCTAATTTTTTTCATTTTAGATATTTAGACATTTACAACAAATAAACAAATGAATGGAACATCGCATGTTATTAAACAAATAAGTCAGATAGCTTACAGCCAAATAAATAGAAATCACATAGTTTTACAACCATATAAATGTAAGATTATAGAAAAAATGGAGGGAAAAGAGCAAATACAACTATTGATTTACTATGTGAGTCCACACATGCTCAATCAAATCATCTTGAAGTTGAATGTGAGTTGCTTGATAATGCATTTCATCATGAAAATGGATGATCTGTGCAAACTTTCCCGCTCTGCCTTCAGGCTCAACCAACTCACCCTGGTAATCCCACCCTTGGTCATACTGTCATCATGCTCATCCTACTATGATCATGTTGTGCATGATCACACAACATGGCATCACCTCCCACGTAGTGCTAGTGCTCCATTTTCTAGCATCGTGCTGAACAATAGCTTAGTGATATTGGAGCACACCAAATGCATGCTACACATCCTTTCTAGCACTCTCTTGTTCTTCGGCGAACCTAGTCCTCTTCTCTCCTTGGGGCTCAGATATTGTCTTCACAAACGTAGACCACTGAGAATAGATACCAACAGCTAGGTACTACACTCCTGCCAGTAGTTCCTCCAGTTCCTCTCACTGTCCAGTTAAGATCGTCAAAATCTATATGATTAATGGCAAATAACTACCCTAATAAACTAGTGTATAAAATATACTCCCTCGATAAAGAAATATAAGAACGTTTAGATCATTAAAGTAGTGATCTAAATGCTCTTATATTTCTTTACAAGGGGAGTAGTATTATTTTAAAGGGAATTGAGTAAAATAGGAACTTGTTTAGGAAAAAAATTGTTCCAGTATTAGGGGGTGTTTGTTTATAGGAACTTATTGGTGTAGGGACTTTAAAAAGTCTCTTTTAGTCCCATCTAAACCAAACAGGAAGGACTTATAGGGACTTAAAGTGAGCATTTGAGACTTATGAAAGAAGACCTCGAGGGAGAGTCTTATTGAGACTTTTAGTTGTAACATGGTCTTTTAGTCCATGTTTAGTTTCAGAAACCAAAAAGGTAGGGACTTTTTAGGGACTAGCGACTTATTAGTTGGGAGTAAAAAAGTCCTAGGGCTTAGGGCATGGCCAACGCTCCATGCTGGACTAGTGCCCCGGCCTACCATGTTGGACGCGTTGCCGCGTGGAGAGAAAAGCAAAAAAAAAGCTAGCTACCTGCAGAGCCGAACGGGATCCTGCAGAGGAGACCGACGCTCCAGCAGAAATGAAGGAGAGAAAGAGAAGAATGATGCAAAAGCGATGGAGAAAAAGAGATGAAATGGGTCGCTATTGGCTAGACCGGAGGAAGATAGGGAAAGAGAAGGTAGGAAAGGGGACCATGATGGGTTTTGTGGATGTAGTGCTTCAAATTTTTATTTCATACATGGAGTCTGGGGCACTTGTATATTAGTGTGCCCATTGTACATGCCCTTATGAACCAAAAAGGGCCTTAGTACTTTTCATGAAACCTATTATATTTTGTATATAAATTTACTAGGGGTGTACATAACCATTATACACTCTATCTTAGAATATAACATCGAAAATAGGCATGGCAAATCTAACGTTTTCTTCAGCAATTTATATTGGCTCGGTGATGATAATTTTAGCTTGCAAGCATGACAATTCTCTGGTAAAAAATATGAATCGATATGGATTTGCCATACTCGTCAATTAAACTAGTCATTCGGCGGATATGATTTACCATGAAAAACATTTCTCCACAATCTTGCGTGGATTCTGGGAGACGACTTAAAGAAGCCTAAAGTGATCAGTGAACAAGAGGCGGCACGGCATAATTCGAGCATCTCTCGCAGAATCATCCTCTCGCCTCCCGCTCAGCACGCTGCTCCAAGCAATCATCCAGCCGTTCCGTTCCCCCCTCCCATCCCATGGTGGTAGTCGAGTTGCCTTGTCCGCTTCTACTTTACCTTGCAGTCACCAGCCAAACTCACCCTTTTCTACGTGCACCCTTACGCATGAGCATAATTACTGATAAGTCCTAAACAGCTCCTGGAAAAGGAATATTACACGGTAGATTCCTCCACAGAGTAAGCAAATATGACTTACATCAGGGGGTGAAGTGAAATACATCCACACAAGAGCTCGAATAAAGCGCTCTTCCCCGCCGGCGTCTTCGCTTCAGGCCGACGGCAAAGGGCAGGCTCGCAGTCTACGACGAGCTCATAGGACCCAAGGAGCGGCGCCATGGTGATCTCGGTCCCCAGCCACCGGCGCTCCATGCGCGACGCAATGCTCGGCGGGGGCCGCCAGCTCCACAAGCCCCTTCGCTGCGCCTTCTACGACGGGATTCCCGGCGAAGGCCTCGCCGCCGCGCTCGCCGAGGCCACTGGGAGCGTTTCCCTCTCCCGCAGCCCCGCCACCGACGGCAGCGTAAGTGGGAAGGCGGTGAGGAACGTGCTCATCCTCATGAGCGACACCGGCGGCGGCCACCGCGCCTCCGCCGAGGCTCTCCGCGACGCCTTCCGCCTCGATTTCGGCGACGCCTACCAGGTCCTACAAGCCTTAACCTCTGCTCTCCGAAGTTGGACCTTCAGTTTCGCTCTCCAAAATGTCATTTTGTTAAATTAAATTTGGTTTGCTGCTGGTTGGTCGGCGCAGGTGTTCGTCAGGGATTTGGGGAAAGAGTACGGCGGCTGGCCGCTGAACGACATGGAGCGGTCGTACAAGTTCATGATCCGCCATGTCCGGCTCTGGAAGGTGGCCTTCCATGGCACCTCCCCGCGCTGGGTTCACGGAATGTACCTCACCGCCCTCGCCTACCTCTACGCCAAGTACGAATTCCAGCCACACTCGATTCACGGAATGGCCTTGTTGAGGTTCTTGAATTATGAATTTTGTTTTGCTTCAGCGAGGTGGTGGCCGGGATGATGAAGTACAAGCCGGACGTGATCATCAGCGTGCACCCACTCATGCAGCACATCCCGCTGTGGGTGCTCAAGTGGCAGAGCCTGCAGCCCAAGGTCCCGTTCTTCACCGTCATCACCGACCTCAACACCTGCCACCCGACATGGTAACCAACCGGCACGGTGCAAACTGGGGATTTTCTTGACTGATCAGGATTCAGGAGTAGCATCTGAAACCACGAACTTGGCAGGTTCCACCACGGCGTGACGAGGTGCTACTGCCCCTCGGCCGAGGTGGCGAAGAGGGCCCTGACCCGCGGGCTCGACCCGTCACAAATCCGCGTGTACGGGCTGCCGATCAGGCCATCCTTCTGCCGCGCCGTGCTCGACAAGGTCGGCATGTCTTCGACCTTCGCATTCTTCTGCCATTGCCGGGTCCAATCAGCTCTTGAACTCTGCTTGGTTGGTTGACAGGATGGGCTGAGGAAAGAACTTGGCCTGCACCCTGAACTGCCTGCTGTTCTACTGATGGGAGGCGGTGAAGGGATGGGCCCGGTGGAGGAGACGGCCAAGGCCCTCGGCCACGAGCTCTACGATCACCGGAGACGCCGGCCGGTCGGGCAGGTCGTGGTCATATGCGGCAGGAATCAGGCGCTGCGGTCCACCTTGCTGTCCCTGCCATGGAAGGTCCCTGTCAAGGTACCATTGCAGATGCCGAATCTAAGATGCGCATTTCAGATGGATGCCTCACTATGCTACAAGTGATTGTTTGGTTGGTGCTGACTGAACTTTTCGAGCGTTTTGTCTTCAGATTAGAGGGTTCGAGAAGCAGATGGAGAAGTGGATGGGCGCTTGCGACTGCATCATCACTAAGGTAATCAAGGTTCCTTCTTGCAGATATACTCCCTCCGTTTCTAAATATAAGTTTTTCTATAGATTTTTTTAATATGGACTACATACGGAGCAAAATTAGTAAATCTACACTTTAAAATATATCCGTATGTCCGTGTTGAAATCTCTAAAAGGGCTTATATTTAGAGACGGAGGAAGTATATGCTATGCCTTTTGACTCTTCATTAGTGATCTGACTGATGCATTGCTGTGGCACTTGCAGGCTGGCCCTGGCACAATTGCAGAAGCCTTGATAAGAGGACTTCCAATTATTCTCAACGATTTCATACCCGGACAGGTCTATGCTTGTGCCACTGCAGTAGTTTTGAATCATACAATTATAGGACCCTATCAAAAGGATTTTAGTCAGCTAAAAATATATTTTAGTTGGTCCAGACAATCTAGACTAGAGTAGCTCAATTTTCTTCTTTTTGCGTGGTGACTACGAGTGCTGATTATATTTCCGTTATTGGTAGGCCATCTGAGAGTGACTGCTTGTTGCCATTGTCATTGACTAGTGATTACTTAGCTTCCACCGAGATCTCATCAAATATGTCTCTAGCTAACATTTAGCCCTTATCTCTTATCATTCAGGAAGTAGGGAATGTGCCTTACGTGGTCGACAACGGCGCCGGTGTGTTCTGTAAGGACGCAGGTGAAGCTGCAAGACAAGTTGCCCGATGGTTTACCACAGAAACTGACGAGCTCAGGAGGTACTCCCGCAATGCGCTGAAGCTAGCGCAGCCCGAAGCAGTGTTCGACATCGTGAGGGACATCCACAAGCTCCAGCCGCAGCCTGCCGCTCTAACTCGGATCCCCTACTCCTTGACCTCATCGTTCTCATACCATATATGAACCCGCGGAACCTCTTGCAGAATATACTCTGCAAAGTGAATATGCCTTCAAACTTGGCTGTGCCTGGGCTTGGATGCCTGCTGAAGAACCTGTATATACCATGTAAATAACTGGATGGAACATCTATGTTAGTGCTTCTGTAGTGCTTGACTGCTTGTATTGGTCTATTGGTAATTGGAATGTGAAAAGAGACGAAATTATTGCTTGATAATCATATACTCCCTCCGTCTCGAAATAAGTGTCTTAACTTTGTACTAACTTTAGTACAAAGTTGTATTAAAGTTGAATCATTTATTTTGGGAGGGAAGGAGTAGTTGTAGTGCAGTTGCTTGTAAAAGATCAGTTGATTTCTTTATATGAAATCGTAGGAAGAGGGATCTTTTTGCTAAAAAAAACATACGTTGCTAAAGCTATTGTCATTGTCATACATGTTTTGCAGCCCGAGTTTGATACCAAAATTACATAATATGGGTTGGATTCTCGGCTATACATGCACCGGAGGATAACCCGCAAACTCAATAACTCAACCAACAACAAACACCAGCATATAATCTTTTGGAATCAAGTTTAAATCAACAAAACTCTCAGTTAAAACCGTATTCCACTCCAGTGGTCCATTGAGTATCATAATGGAAAGCAAGATCTAAGGTGGGGAACTCATCTCATCAAGAAGCTGAATTTGTAAAGTTTTTCCTTCCATCTATGGCCCTAGCAGTCGTTAAGGACATCTCCAACGATGACCTAAAAATTTGCTCCGACATCCATCCACGGACAAGGTATCATTCAGTGGACACGGATATTGGAGACGGCGGCCGCCCGCATACATCCAAAACATTTGGCTAAATGAACCTACTAAAAACAAACATTTGGCTAAATAGACCTACTAAAAGCACTAAGCAAGGCTACTAAGCACACCACCATGGAGGAAGCCAACCTTCCACCAAATCTAAGCAAGGCTACTAAGCAAACCTTCGGCCAAATGATATGAGCACCTTCGATTCTGCCAAATGACTGCCTAATTTGCTTAATAAAAATATGAATTTTCCGTCAAATGCAAATATACTATTCAGTATTACCTTCCGCCAATATGCTAGCTATCTGCTGCAATTAGCACATTGCATTTCGCTAAATACTACTCCCTCGGTCCGTGAATAAGTGTACATCTAGCTTTTGTCTTAAGTCAAAGTTTTAAAAACTTTACTACCTCCGTCTAGGTGAATAAGTCATTCGCGTAGTTCTAGGTCATCGATTTGAAGAATTAAATATGTGTTATATGTCATGAAAAGTATATCACTAGATTTCTACACGGATGTAGTTTCTAAATATATATATATTGTCACATATAATACATATTTAGATAGTTAGATCGTAGACCTAGAACTACGCGAATGACTTATTCACCGAGACGGAGGTAGTACCAAATTTCTAGGGAAAAGTAGCAGCATTTATGACACTAAATTAGCATCACTACTTTGATAATATACCAATTTGATGTCATATATGTTAGTACTATTTTTTTATAAAATTGGTCAAAATTTTAAAACTTTGACTTAGAACGAAAGCTAGATGTACACTTATTTGCGGACGGAGGGAGTAGGCATCATGGGTGGACGCAGAGTAGAGATGGTAAGTGACGGCTTTTTGTTGTTCGTGCAGATATCCAGACTCCCGCAATGCCCCCAGTTTTGTTGGAAATATGCCCTAGAGGCAATAATAAATTAGTTATTATTATATTTCCTTGTTCATGATAATCGTTTATTATCCATGCTAGAATTGTATTGATAGGAAACTCAGATACATGTGTGGATACATAGACAACACCATGTCCCTAGTAAGCCTCTAGTTGACTAGCTCGCTGATCAATAGATGGTTACGGTTTCCTGACCATGGACATTGGATGTCATTGATAACGGGATCACATCATTAGGAGAATGATGTGATGGACAAGACCCAATCCTAAGCATGGCACTAGATCGTGTAGTTCGTATGCTAAAGCTTTTTCTAATGTCAAGTATCATTTCCTTAGACCATGAGATTGTGCAACTCCCGGATACCGTAGGAGTGCTTTGGGTGTGCCAAACGTCACAACGTAACTGGGTGGCTATAAAGGTACACTACAGGTATCTCCGAAAGTGTCTGTTGGGTTGGCATGAATCGAGACTGGGATTTGTCACTTCGTGTAAACGGAGAGGTATCTCTGGGCCCACTCGGTAGGACATCATAATAATGTGCACAATGTGATCAAGGAGTTTATCACGGGATGATGTGTTACGGAACGAGTAAAGAGACTTGCCGGTAACGAGATTGAACAAGGTATCGGGATACCGACGATCGAATCTCGGGCAAGTATCGTACCGCTAGACAAAGGGAATTGTATACGGGATTGATTAAGTCCTTGACATCGTGGTTCATCCGATGAGATCATCATGGAACATGTGGGAGCCAACATGGGTATCTAGATCCCACTGTTGGTTATTGACCGGAGAACGTCTCGGTCATGTCTGCATGTCTCCCGAACCCGTAGGGTCTACACACTTAAGGTTCGGTGACGCTAGGGTTATAGAGATATTAGTATGCGGTAACCCGAAAGTTGTTAGGAGTCCCGGATGAGATCCCGGACGTCACGAGGAGTTCCGGAATGGTCCGGAGGTAAAGAATTATATATAGGAAGTGCTATTTCGGCCATCGGGACAAGTTTCGGGGTCACCGGTATTGTACCGGGACCACCGGAAGGGTCCCGGGGGTCCACCGGGTGGGGCCACCTGCCCCGGGGGGCCACATGGGCTGTAGGGGGTGCGCCTTGGCCTATATGGGCCAAGGGCACCAGCCCCAAGAGGCCCATGCGCCAAGAGAAGAGAAAAAGGGAAGAGTCCTAAAAGGGGAAGGCACCTCCGAGGTGCCTTGGGGAGGATGGACTCCTTCCCCCCTTGGCCGCACCCTTCCTTGGAGGAAGGGGCAAGGCTGCGCCCTCCCCCTCTCCCTTGGCCCTATATATAGTGGGGGGAAGGGAGGGCAACCATACCTAAGGCCTGGCGCCTCCTTCTCCCTCCCATGACACATCTACCTCCTCCCGCAGCGCTTGGCGAAGCCCTGTTGGAATCCCGCTGCTTCCACCACCACGCCGTCGTGCTGTTGGATCTCCATCAACCTCTCCTCCCCCCTTGCTAGATCAAGAAGGAGGAGACGTTGCTGCTCCGTACGTGTGTTGAACGCGGAGGTGCCGTCCGTTCGGCGCTGGGATCATCGGTGATTTGAATCACGACGAGTACGACTCCATCAACCCCGTTCTCTTGAACGCTTCTGCGCGCGATCTACAAGGGCATGTAGATCCAATCCTCCCTCGTTGCTAGATGACTCCATAGATTGATCTTGGTGACACGTAGGAAAATTTTGAATTTATGCTACGTTCTCCAACAGTGGCATCATGAGCTAGGTCTATGCGTAGTTTCTATGCACGAGTAGAACACAAAGTAGTTGTGGGCGTTGACTTTGTTCAATATGCTTGCCGTTACTAGTCTTATCTTGATTCGGCGGCATCGTGGGATGAAGCGGCCCGGACCGACCTTACACGTACTCTTACGTGAGACCGGTTCCACCGACTGACATGCACTAGTTGCATTAGGTGGCTGGCGGGTGTCTGTCTCTCCCACTTTAGTCGGATCGGATTCGATGAAAAGGGTCCTTATGAAGGGTAAATAGCAATTGGCATATCACGTTGTGGTTTTTGCGTAGGTAAGAAACGTTCTTGCTAGAAACCCATAGCAGCCACGTAAAACATGCAAACAACAATTAGAGGACGTCTAACTTGTTTTTGCAGGGTATGCTATGTGATGTGATATGGCCAAAAGGATGTGATGATTGATATATGTGATGTATGAGATTGATCATGTTCTTGTAATAGGAATCACGACTTGCATGTCGATGAGTATGACACCGGCAGGAGCCATAGGAGTTGTCTTAATTTATTTATGACCTGCGTGTCAACATAAACGTCATGTAATTACTTTACTTTATTGCTAATCGTTAGCTGTAGTAGTAGAAGTAATAGATGACGTGACAACTTCATGGAGACACGATGATGGAGATCATGATGATGGAGATCATGGTGTCATGCCGGTGACAAGATGATCATGGAGCCCCAAGATGGAGATCAAAGGAGCTATATGATATTGGCCATATCATGTCACTATTATTTGATTGCATCTGATGTTTATCATGTTTATACATCTTGTTTACTTAGAATGATGGTAGTAAATAAGATGATCCCTCGTTAAAATTTCAAGAAAGTGTTCCCCCTAACTGTGCACCGTTGCGACCGTTCGTAGTTTCTAAGCACCACGTGATGATCGGGTGTGATAGATTCCAACGTTCACATACAACGGGTGTAAGACAAATTTACACATGCAAATACTTAGGTTGACTTGACGAGCCTAGCATGTACAGACATGGCCTCGGAACACAGAAGACCGAAAGGTCGAGCATGAGTCGTATAGAAGATACGATCAACATGAAGATGTTCACCGATGTTGACTAGTCCGTCTCACGTGATGATCAGACACGACCTAGTTGACTCGGATCATGTAATCACTTAGATGACTAGAGGGATGTCTATCTGAGTGGGAGTTCATAAGATGAACTTGTTTATCCTGAACATAGTCAAAAGGATTTTGCAAATTATGTCGTAGCTCGTGCTTCAGTTCTACTGTTTAGATATGTTCCTAGAGAAAATTTAGTTGAAAGTTGATAGTAGCAATTATGCGGACTAGGTCCGTAAACTGAGGATTGTCCTCATTGCTTCATAGAAGGCTTATGTCCTTAATGCACCGCTCAGTGTGCTGAACCTCGAACGTGGTCTGTGGATGTTGCGAACATCTGACATACACATTTTGATAACTACGTGATAGTTCAGTTAAACGGTTTAGAGTTGAGGCACCGAAGACGTTTTTGAAACGTCGCAAAACATATGAGATGTTTTGAGGGCTGAAATTGGGATTTCAGGCTCGTGCCCACGTCAAGAGGTATAAGACCTCCAACGATTTTCTTAGCCTGCAAACTAAGGAGAAAAGCTCAATTGTTGTGCTTGTGCTCAGATTGTCTGAGTACAACAATCGCTTGAATCGAGTGGGAGTTGATCTTCCAGATGAAATAGTGATGGTTCTCCGAAGTCATTACCACCAAGCTGCTAGAGCTTCGTGATGAACTATAATATATCAGGGACATATATGATGATCCTTGAGATATTCGCGATGTTTGACACCACAAAAGTAGAAATCAAGAAGGAGCATCAATTGTTGATGGTTAGGAAACCACTAGTTTCAAGAAGGGCAAGGGCAAGAAGGGATACTTCATGAAACGGCAATTCAGCTGCTGCTCTAGTGAAGAAACCCAAGGTTGAACCCAAACCCGAGACTAAGTGCTTCTGTAATAAGGGGAACAGCCACTGGAGCAGAATTACCCTAGATACTTGGTAGATGAGAAGGCTAGCAAGGTCGATAGAAGTATATTGGATATACATTGTGTTGATGTGTACTTTACTAGTACTCCTAGTAGCACCAGGGTATTAGATACCGGTTCGGTTGCTAAGTGTTAGTAACTCGAAACAAAAGGCTACGTAATAAACGGAGACTAGCTAAAAGGTGAGATGACGATATGTGTTGGAAGTATTTCCAAGGTTGATCAAATATCGTACGCTCCCTCTACCATCGAGATTGGTATTAAAACCTAAATAATTGTTATTTGGTGTTTGCGTTGAGCATAGACATGATTGGATTATGTCTATCGCAATACAGTTATTCATTTAAGGAGAATAATGGTTACTCTATTTATTTGACTAATACCTTCAATGGTCTTACGCCTAAAATGAATGGTTTATTGAATCTTGATCGTAGTGATACACATGTTCATGCCAAAAGATATAGGATAGTAATGATAGTACCACCTACTTGTGGCACTGCCACTTAAGTCATATCGGTATAAAACGCATGAAGAAGCTCCATGTTGATGGATCTTTGGACTCACTCATTTTTGAAAGGATTGAGACATGCGAACCATGTTTGTTGGTAGATATGCATGAAGAAACTCTATACAGATGGATCGTTTGGACTCACTTGATTTTGAATCACTTGAGACATGCAAATCATACCACATGGGCAAGATGACTGAAAGCCTCGTTTTTCAGTGAAATGGAACTAGAAAGCAACTTGTTGGAAGTAATACATTTTGATGTGTGCAGTCCAATGAGTGCTGAGGCATGCAGTGGATATCGTTATGTTCTTACTTCACAGATGATTTGAGTAGATGTTGAGTATATTTACTTGATGAATCACGAGTCTGAATTATTGAAAGGTTCAAGTAATTTCAGGGTGAAGTTGAAAGATCGTCGTGACAAGAGGATGAAGTATCTATGATATGATCATAGAGATGAATATCTGAATTACGAGTTTGGCACAGAATTAAGACATTGTGGAAATTGTTTCACAACTGATACAGCCTGGAACACCATAGTGTGATGGTGTGTCCGAACATCGTAACTGCACCCTATTGGATCTGATGCATACCATGATGTCTCTTATCGAATTACCACGATAGTTTATGGGTTAGGCATTAAAGACAACCACATTCACTTTAATAGGGAACCACGTAATTCCGATGAGATGACACCGTATGAACTATGGTTTAGAGAAATCTAAGCTGTCATTTCTTAAAAGTTTGGGGCTGCGACGCTTATGTGAAAAAGTTTCAGGCTGATAAGCTCGAACCCAAAGCGGATAAATGCATCTTCATAGGACACCCAAAACAGTTGGGTATACCTCCTATCTCAGATCCGAAAGCAATAAGGGATTGTTTCTAGAATCGGGTCCTTTCTCGAGGAAAAGTTTCTCTCGAAAGAATTGAGTGGGAGGATGGTGGAGACTTGATGAGGTTATTGAACCGTCTCTTCAACTAGTGTGTGGCAGGGCACAGGAAGTTGTTCCTGTGGCACCTACACCAATTGAAGTGGAAGCTTATGATAGTGATCGTGAAACTTCAGATCAAGTCACTACCAAACCTCATGGGATGACAAGGATGCGTACTACTTCAGAGTGGTACGTAATCCTGTCTTGGAAGTCATGTTGCTAGACAACAATGAACCTACGAGCTATGGAGAAGCGATGGTGGGCCTGGATTCCGATAAATGGCTCGAGGCCATAAAATCCGAGAGAGGATCCATGTATGAAAACAAAGTGTAGACTTTGGCAGAACGGCTCGATGGTTGTAAGGCTATTGAGTACAGATGGATTTTAAAAGGAAGACGGACAATGATGGTAAATGTCACCATTAAGAAAGCTCGACTTGTCGTTAAGATGTTTTTCGACAAGTTCAAGGAGTTGACTGCGATGAGAATTTCTCACTCGTAGCGATGCTAAGAGTCTATTGAAATTATATTAGCGATTACTGCATTATTTATGAAATCTTGCAGATAGGATGTCAAACATTGTTTCCTCGACGATTTTTGAGGAAAGGTTGTATGTGATACAACCGGAAGGTTTTGTCAATCCTGAAAGATGCTAATAAGTATGCAAAGCTCCAGCAATCCTTCTAAGGACTGGAGTAAGCATCTCGGAGTTGGAATGTATGCTTTGATGATGATCAAAGATTTTGGGTGTATACAAAGTTTATGAGAAACTTGTATTTCCAAAGAAGTGAGTGGGAGCACTATAGAATTTCTGATAAGTGTATGTTGACATATTGTTGATCAGAAATGACGTAAAGCATATAGGGTTATTTGGAAAGTGTTTTTCAATGGAAAGCCTAGATTAAGCTACTTGAACATTGAGCATCAAGATCTATAAGGATAGATCAAAACGCTTAATGGTACTTTCAAATGAGCACATGCCTTGACATGATCTTGAAGGTGTTCAAGATGGATCAGTGAAAGAAAGAGTTCTTGCCTGAGTTGTAAGGTATGAAGTTAAGACTTAAAGCTCGACCACGGCAGAATAGAGAGAAAGGACGAAGGTCGTCCCCTATGCTTAAGACGTAGGCTCTACAGTATGCTATGCTGTGTACCGCACCTGAAGTGTGCCTTGCCATGAGTCAGTCAAGGGGTACAAGAGTGATCCAAGAATGGATCACAGGACATCGGTCAAAGTTATCCTTAGTAACTAGTGGACTAAGGAATTTTCTCGATTATGGAGGTGGTAAAAGAGTTCGTCGTAAAGGGTTACGTCGATGCAAGCTTAACACCTATCCGGATAGCTCTGAGTAGAGATACCGGATACGTATAATGGAGCAACAATTTAGAATAGCTCCAAGTAGAACAGTTATTTGGAATAGCTCCAAATGTAGCGTGGTAGTTGCATCTACAAGATGACATAGAAATTTGCGAAGTACATACGGATCTGAATGTTGCAGACCCGTTGACTATAACCTCTCTCACAAGCATAACATGATCAAACCCAGAACTCATTGAGTGTTAATCACATAGTGATGTGAACTAGATTATTGACTCTAGTAAACTCTTTGGATGTTGGTCACATGGCGATGTGACCTGTGAGTGTTAATCACATGGCGATGTGAACTAGATTATTGACTCTAGTGCAAGTGGGAGACTGTTGGAAATATGCCCTAGAGGCAATAATAAATTAGTTATTATTATATTTCCTTGTTCATGATAATCGTTTATTATCCATGCTAGAATTGTATTGATAGGAAACTCAGATACATGTGTGGATACATAGACAACACCATGTCCCTAGTAAGCCTCTAGTTGACTAGCTCGTTGATCAATAGATGGTTACGGTTTCCTGACCATGGACATTGGATGTCATTGATAACGGGATCACATCATTAGGAGAATGATGTGATGGACAAGACCCAATCCTAAGCATGACACTAGATCGTGTAGTTCGTATGCTAAAGCTTTTTCTAATGTCAAGTATCATTTCCTTAGACCATGAGATTGTGCAACTCTCGGATACCGTAGGAGTGCTTTGGGTGTGCCAAACGTCACAACGTAACTGGGTGGCTATAAAGGTACACTACAGGTATCTCCGAAAGTGTCTGTTGGGTCGGCATGAATCGAGACTGGGATTTTTCACTTCGTGTAAACGGAGAGGTATCTCTGGGCCCACTCGGTAGGACATCATAATAATGTGCACAATGTGATCAAGGAGTTTATCACAGGATGATGTGTTACGGAACGAGTAAAGAGACTTGCTGGTAACGAGATTGAACAAGGTATCGGGATACCGACGATCGAATCTCGGGCAAGTATCGTACCGCTAGACAAAGGGAATTGTATACGGGATTGGTTAAGTCCTTGACATCGTGGTTCATCTGATGAGATCATCGTGGAACATGTGGGAGCCAACATGGGTATCCAGATCCCGCTGTTGGTTATTGACCGGAGAACGTCTCGGTCATGTCTGCATGTCTCCCGAACCCGTAGGGTCTACACACTTAAGGTTCGGTGACGCTAGGGTTATAGAGATATTAGTATGCGGTAACCCGAAAGTTTTTCGGAGTCCCGGATGAGATCCCGGACGTCACGAGGAGTTCCGGAATGGTCCGGAGGTAAAGAATTATATATAGGAAGTGCTATTTCGGCCATCGGGACAAGTTTCGGGGTCACCGGTATTGTACCGGGTCCACCGGAAGGGTCCCGGGGGTCCACCGGGTGGGGCCACCTGCCCCGGGGGGCCACATGGGCTGTAGGGGGTGCACCTTGGCCTATATGGGCCAAGGGCACCAGCCCCAAGAGGCCCATGCGCCAAGAGAAGAGAAAAAGGGGAGAGTCCTAAAAGGGGAAGGCACCTCCGAGGTGCCTTGGGGAGGATGGACTCCTTCCCCCCTTGGCCGCACCCTTCCTTGGAGGAAGGGGCAAGGCTGCGCCCTCCCCCTCTCCCTTGGCCCTATATATAGTGGGGGAAAGGGAGGGCAACCATACCTAAGGCCTGGCGCCTCCCTCTCCCTCCCATGACACATCTACCTCCTCCCGCAGCGCTTGGCGAAGCCCTGTTGGAATCCCGCTGCTTCCACCACCACGCCGTCGTGCTGTTGGATCTCCATCAACCTCTCCTCCCCCCTTGCTGGATCAAGAAGGAGGAGACATCGCTGCGCCGTACGTGTGTTGAACGCGGAGGTGCCGTCCGTTCGGCGCTGGGATCATCGGTGATTTGAATCACGACGAGTACGACTCCATCAACCCCGTTCTCTTGAATGCTTCCGCGCACGATCTACAAGGGTATGTAGATCCAATCCTCCCTCGTTGCTAGATGACTCCATAGATTGATCTTGGTGACACGTAGGAAAATTTTGAATTTATGCTACGTTCTCCAACAAGTTTGTCTCAGGTTTACCAAGAAAGTATGTCCGGATCACTCGGCACACTGACGCATGACCATGTTGGATGGTAAACTGCTTTCGGACAACGCGACGTGGACTCTTGCGGGAGGTTTGAGGGTCCGCTTTGGAGATACCCTAGTAGCATCACGTTGGTTTTTTTCCTCCGTTTCTGCTCCGGTGCTCTCCCCTGGGCTGAACGCGAGGTGGAAAAACACATCAACGGCCAGGATGAACCAAAAACGGTTCATAACAAGGGGCACGATCGTCTTTGTTGCCCACGCGTATAGCCGTCGAGGAGCCCTAGGAGGCCCGTATGGGCCCGGTTAGATCGTATGCCCGGCCGTATACGTATTTGTATACGGCGGCTTTTCGTTCACGCTTGCAGCCGCCCGCGGCCATGGGGCAGCATATGTCGATGGCAACAAGCCAAAAATGTCTCATCATACAAATGTGGGCGGCAACCACCTCCGGCCGCATCGCCCACCATTTCCCCCCGCCGCATCGTCTCCCTCTCCACTCCCCACTCCCTCTCCTCTCCAACCTCCTCGTCTCCCTCTCCCCAACCGCATCCTCTCCATCTCCATGGAGGACGCAGGAAGCGAGCGCCCCGATTGGGGCGCAGATCTGGTGGCGCAGGCGCAGCAGGTCGCAACGGGCACATGGGTGAGGGGAGGTGCCGGCGTCCAGGGCGGTGTAGCAGATGTTGCAGATCTGGAGAAGGTGAAGGCGGGCTCGAGCGGCGCAGTCCAGCCAGATGCGCCCGCTCTGGCGATCTGTAGCGAGGCGCGGAAGGTGGAGGCGGGCTCTGGCGAGGTGGAGAAGGTGGAGGCCGGCTCCAGCGAGGAGCAGGTGGAGCAGAAGGTATCTTCTTATCCCTTTTAGTTGGTAGTTTTTAGATTCTAGGGTTTTTGGCCAGTAGTTTCGTGGGTTAGATTAGTTGGATGGAGGGTTTTCTCTGCATTAGGGTTTTTCTGTATTTGATTCGTGCAAGAATGGTGGACCACATATGATTATTAGATTAGGTTAGAAGTAGCCGGATTAAGGGATGTTTTTTTTCCAGATGCTTATTATATTAGTAGTGGAATTTTTGCTTGTTAGATTTTAATTAGTATGAGGTTGAACACCTTATTTAAGGGGGAATTTAAGGACAGATAGACCATATATGATTATTAGATCTGTAGTTGAATGCTGCAGACATATATGATTATTTGATTTGATCTGTGGTTCAATGCTACTAGATGGAAACATATTGGAATTGGAATGCATTAATTTTGATGTGCCAATGAATTGATTTAGATGATACAAGATTCATCTATAGTATAATTTGTTGTTGTTTAGGTAAATAATGCAATTTAGATGTTTGTTGGAGATGTATGCATTTATAGTTGAAGTTGTACCTAATTAACTACTGCATTATGTTAATATGTGTAGGAGTTTTGCTACATTATCCCAAAAATGCTTAGGTACATTTTAATTATTCTTTTGTGTAGGTTTCCTGTAATTAGAAAGTTTTCCAGAATATGTAGTTATATTAGCTATGTTGTTCAGATTGTGTGCATGAAAATGGAAAATGCAAGTATGATCATAGTTTGGATAAGTTGATCAATGTGTCATGTATGCATATTAAAATTTGTAGTTGGCTTCTGTAATTAGTAGCAATGGATGTAATTTTATATTTAGGGGGCTAAGAGATAACTCACTGTACAATTGCAGAAGGGTGGCCTAGAAAACATTAACATGGCCTTGAAATATTGTCCTTGTACAAAATTTTATAAACCAAATGTTGTAGGCTGGCCTATTGTCCAGCCTCATAAAATTAACCTGGCCAGAGATTTTCCTCTTGTGCAAATACTTATGATGAATTACAAAAATATGCAGCTGGGATGTCACCATTGTATAACTATGAAGTAAACATTCCAAGGAAGGATCCTAGCAACAAAATATACTATCTTTTTCCATTAAGTAGTGTGGGGGAAATTCCCTCAAAAGAAAAGTGTTGGGTTAATCCAGGGAATGTCAAGAATCCAGCTTGGATTTTCATTAGCATTTATGAAGGAAATCATTTGTCTGTTGATTGATTGCTTAGATTCTATATTTATAAGGAAAACATTTAGTTGTATGTACATATCGATGAACTTGTATGTTGATAACCCTACTATTTAATATCTAGATAGCTTTTAATATATAGTCTATCAATTAGTTGTTGAAATGTACATACCATGTGTAACCAGTGCACTTTTTCAATATAGTTTGGAGCTTTCCATCATTATGAAAAAACAAATTGTTTAGGTAGCTTTATTTGTTTGTCTGTAGGTTTCATATTAAATTTTTTTGCATTGGAAAATATATTGACAATACTGGTCACTTGCAACATACCTTTGTGGTCCACATTCACAATTTTGTTTGTAATGACATTCTTTGAACTGCAATTCAATTCCTTGTAATTGATGTGCTTGCTTGACAATATAGCAGGAGGAGGATCTTGTGGGCAATAAGAGGAAGTGGGACATGACTGGGTTCTACCCATATGACAGTGATGAAGATGAGCCGTACGAGGTAAGGCCTAGTTGAAATGTTATTTGTGCATTGAGTTAGTCTTACATGTTTATAGTATTTGAATGCATAATGTATTAATGTCAGTCATTAATGTGTGCAATATGAATCTGGAGATGATGTGGTCGAGGGGAACGCCGAGTCCTTTGAAGAGAAGGTGGTGGAGAAGATCAGGGCCCAGGGATCTGGTATATGTACCACAACCCGAGGACGGACAAGTTCCGCTGTCCCTACTACAGCAAGCCCAAGCCCAGGTATGGGTTAATGGAGCATCTTATGGAACATTGTCGGGCTACAGCGATCAGCGGTGATGACTACAAGATCAGGGCTCAGCATTCTGCCCTCCTGAAGGTCCTGAGAAGCCCTAACATCTAGTCCTACATCATGCTGATCATCAGAAACTGCAAGCCCTACTCATCATCAGTAGATTTGATGATGTTTTAATTTTGGAAAGCTGCATCTGGGTCTAAACTGGTGGGAACTAGCTCTACTAATATAATGTAATGTATTATGTGTCTGAACTGGATCTGTTGTGAACTGGCTGGTACCTGTGGTGGTAATCTAGAATGCTATCTATATTTGTGTGGCCTTAACTTTATTTGTGGTGAATGCTAGATTATGTTTAGTTGTTGTTTCGATGGTGCAATGATCACAAATGGTGCTTCAGTGTTGCTTCAGACATGCTGCAACACTTGTCCATACTGTGGGCAAGTGCAACATGATGTGCCCATGTGCAAATCATACCAAATTTAGAATCTGGCAATGTTCCAAACTAGCTGTCATGAATTATAGTACATGGGGTTTAGTAACGTTACTGATAATTGTTCATCCTCACACATTCCATCAATGCATAATTTGAATAAGCAAAAAGATCAAATGTTCCATCATTTGAACATATGTTGCAATAACAGAGCAAATATTCCATCATCAAAGTGTGAAGGAATTAAAATGTAAATTTAGAAGAGTAATGTAATACTAGTTAAAAATAGTGTGTGCGATAAAAGGAATTTGAATAAGATGTATTATATTTTTTTAATAAAGTTATATTATCCTACTTATTAGAATTTTCAAAATGTCACTTATTTATAAGAAAAGAAAATATAAATATTTAAAACGTTGTGTTTGATAAAAATACCTTCTAAATTTTTGTATGTTATTATTTGAGGGGTCATGTAATTTTATGTTATTTTTTGAGTGGTCAGGTAATTTTTATGTAAATAAAAGTAAAAGGAAAAAATAAACAAAAGGAAAAACATGGGCCAGCCTAGCCATCTAGACCCACGGCATGGTCCAACACGCGGGATAGGATGGCCTATGAAAGCCCATCTAATCTAACCCATCGCATGGGCGCACGAGGGCAGAGCAGACGGTGGTGGGAGTTTAGTCCCACCTCGCATAGCGAGAGGGAGACGCACCGGCTTATATACTCGGCTGCGAGTCCCCAGTCAAGCTCCTCTCATAAGCAGGCAGTACATTGCCTAATCATCATGCTCTCTGCCCCATGGGGCCTACCAGCAGAAGAGAAATCTACACCACGGGCCTGCATCCTGGCCCATAAACTGTTGGGTTCCTAGTCGTATGCAAGCCGTGGTGTATGAAATCTCCTGCCTCTGGTAGGTGGGCATATTGTTTTGCATATTGAAATTAGTTTTGATCTTCTTCAAATCAGCAACAAACTTTTACACATGCTCACTCACTTACATGCAATACACATTTGTTTTGCATATATGTCTGTGTTGAAATGTACTGCTAGTAAGGCTTTTTTTAATCTGTCACATGTTTTTCATCCCAAATCAATTGCTACTATTTTAAACCTGTCACATGTTTTTCAACCCAAATCATCCAAATTTTCTTGTACATGGTGACCTACATGTGCCAAAGATGGCTATCAAAGAAAATTTGAAAAAAATATATTTTACAATGCCCCCCTTGAGGTATAGACCGATGTTTTGACCAGTCAGTGTAGAGGGCGTTATAAGTTAAAAAAACCTTGGAAACCTAGCTTTGTTTGTGCAAGAGATCATGTGTGCAAAAATGGAGGTAGTTTGGAGGTGGTCGAAAAAATCACCGCATTTCGGAGGGACCATTTGGTCTAACTTAAGCCAGTTTTTGAACAAAGGTGATTTTTCCCTCCACCTCCAAATCACCCAAATTTTCTTCTACATGGTGACCTACACGTGCCAAAGATGGTTATCAAAGAAACTTTGAATTTTTTTACAATGCCCCCTTGAGGTATCGACCGATGTTTTGACCAGTCAGTCTAGAGGGCATTATAAATTAAATAAATTCAAAAAATATAAAACCTTGGAAACCTAGCTTTGTTTGTGCAAGAGATCATGTGTGCAAAAATTGAGGTGATTTGGAGGTGGTCAAAAAACCCCATAGAACACTGCCTCGGCGTGACGCAACGTGCGTTTTGTGTCCGAATTTGTGCACCCTTGCCTAGGGGATCACATTGGCCATGCCCACATGGTCCCAAAAGTTGGGGTCATCTCATGCATGCCTCCACATGCACCATGTACAAGCAGGACCATTCGGGTCTACCGAAGGGCAAGTCCGAAAGAGGTTTTCTTGCCGGTCCCACCAAATGATACCAAACTTTATGCACACCCTACCATGACCATGGAATGCATGCATGACTAGAGTGGGAGCAGAATTCATACACCAAGGCCTCATTTTTGTTGAAATTCCATTAATAGCCATGTGTATTACATGTAAGTGAGCATGTGTAAAATTTATTAGGTGATTTGAAGGTCTAAACATTAACTTGTCATATATGCAAAAAAATGTGTATTGCATGCAAGTGAGAATGTGTATAATTTGGTACGTGATTTGAAGATCAAAACACATGTCAATATTATGCAAAAAAATGCCCACCTACAAGAGCATGAGAATTCATACACCACGGCCTGCATACGACTAGGAACCCAGCCGTTCATGGGCCAGGATGCAGGTCCGTGGTGCAAAATATCTCTGCTGCTCGTAGGCCCCACGGGGTAGAGGGGATGAGAGTTAGGCAATGTACTGCCTGCATATGAGAGGAGTTTGAGAGGGGAGTCGCAGCCGGTTATATAAACCGGTGCGGCGCTCTCTCGCTTGGCGAGGTGGGACTAAACTCCCACCACCCCACGGCTGTGCCCTGCGTGGCTCTGCCTTGGGCACAATTCAGGCAGGCTGGCCCAGGCAGCCTGACCCGTGCGCTGAAATAATTTGCTTTTATAAATTCTTAAATTTGTTTCTATTTTATATTCTCTTTTATTTCACTTCTTAACTCCAAATTTTCTTTTCTTTTTTATATTTCTAATATTAAGAATCACATCTCTTTTATCTATATTATTTCTAACCGTGTTTACTAAAATTTCAAAAAAATATGCCAAATTATGTTGTGTTTTATTTCATTTGTTGGTTCCTTTTTTATATTGATAATATTTATGAAATATAAAATAAAATGGTGTGTTTTATTTCACTTCTTCATTCTAATATTTCTTATCTTTTTATATTTGAAATATTTTTACTTTGTAAGATAAAATGTTCTGTTTTATTTCACTTCTTCAATCTAATATTTCTTCTCTTCTTTATATTTGAAATATTTTTAAAATGTAAGATAATATGTTATCTTTTATTTCACTTCTTCATTCTAATAGATCTTATCTTTTTTATATTTGAATTACTTTTTAAATGTAAGATAATATGTTGTCTTTTATTGCACTTGTTCATTCAAATTTTTCTTCTGTTTTCTATATTCTCCTCTTTTCTTTGTTTTGAGAGTTATAAATTTAAATAATGTACGATATAATGTTTTCTTTTATTTCACTTTTCATGGTTGTCCTTCCTAATTATAAATTTTCTTTTCTGTTTGATACTTGAAATATTATTAAATCAAATCTAGTTGGGACAATCGCATGCATGCCTCCACATGCACCATGTACTAGAAGCACGTTTTTCTTCTCGGTCTCACCAATTGAGACAAACTTTATGCACACCCTACGATGACCATGGCAAGCATGCATGGCAAGTATCGTTATTTCCGACACTCGATGCATTTTGTAGGGGTTTTGCAGCAATAAAACCCTAGAACAGTGCTCCGACGTGACGCAATGTGCACATTGTGTCCGAATTCATGCAGACCTTGCCTGGGGAACCACAGTGGCCATGCCCACATGGTCCCAAAAGTTGGGGTCATCTCATGCATGCCTCCACATGAACCATGTACAAGCCGGACCATTCGGCTCTGCCGGAGGGCAAGTATGAAAGAGGTTTTCTTTGCCGGTCCCACCAAATAATCCGAAACTTTATGCACACCCTACCATGACCATGGCATGCATGCATGACAAGTATCGTTCATTTCCGACACTCGATGCATTTTCTAGGGTTTTTCCGATAACAAAACCCTAGAACACTGCCCCGACGTGATGCAATGTGCGTTTTGTGTCCGAATTCGTGCACACCTTGCCTGGGGGACCACATTGGCCATGCCCACATGGTCCCAAAAGTTGGAGTCATCCCATGCAAGCCTCCACATGCACCATGTACACGCAGGACCATTCGGGTCTGTCGGAGGGCAAGTCTGAAAGAGGTTTTCCTTCCCGGTCCCACCAATTGATCCCAAACATTATGTAGACCCTAGGATGACCATGGCAAGCATGCTTGACAAGTACCGTTCATTTCTGACACCCGATGCATTTTCTAGAGTTTTTCCGGCGAAAAAAACCCTTGAACACTGCCCGGGCGTGACGCAACGTGCGTTTTGTCTCCGAATTCATGCAGACCTTGCCTGCGGGACCACATTGGCCATGCCCACATGGTCCCAAAAGTTGGGGTCATCTCATGCATGCCTCCACATGCACCATGTACAGGCACGACCATTCGGGACTGCGGGAGGGCAGGTCTGAAAGTGGTTTTCCTTGCCGGTCCCACCAATTAGGAAGTCATAAATAGGACAACATTTAATCATACATATTTGAAATTGAAAACTATGAGAAGAAATGATATGGAATTACGAAACATGAAAAAACAATTAGGAATAAGACGGAGAAAACATAAAATAACAGGGAAACCAAAAAAGGAAAGAGGAATAATACATTTGAATTTATAATAATGCAGATATGAGAGAGATACTATAAATAATAGGTGAAACAAAGATTATATATTGTTTTTTGAGGGAAGAAACAATGATATTTATTTTGAGAAACATAAACAAACATTATATGGTTACGGATGTAGGTTGGTGGGCTGGCCTAGACCGCAAATACCTCTTGGATCCATTTTGCGGGCCCCACAACAGTGAGCTTTCCATGCACGTCGATCACATGCACGTCGACCACGGGAGTAGTTGCCGTTCTGTTACACAACTCTGGGATCATGCTAATCCATATTTTCCTTACCCTACTATTGAGGAGGATGTTCAGCCTTGCTTCAACAGAGGAAAATATAGATCCTGCGATTCGCCTCAGGGAAGTTACGACGACCTAGGAGTCGACCTCGTATATAATCTTCACCTGTTCACACATGTCGTCGACTAGATCGCCTCCTGCTGGCGAATCGTCGACAGCTCCATCCACCGCATCCCACATGCCACAAAACCTCGAGAAGATCAAGGTTGTCCGCACGTGGTGGCCGCCCTCGATGAACTACGTCGACACCGCATCGCCGACTTCTTTCATCTTCATCGACCGATCAAGTAAGTTTTCCTCCTTACCGCCTTCATAGCAAGCTAGTTCCTCCGTGTCATTGCTTTGATGGAGTTAGGTTTAGCACATTTTTTCAAATAGTATCAACTCGACTAGATGCGTTCTGACCAGATGGCGTAGAAGAACTAAATCTTTGGTTCTTTCATACCATGGTAGAATAAGATGTTGTTTCTCGAGAAGCATAATGCAATAGATTTTTTGTCACATGATCCAGTTATATTTTTGTCACATGATCCAATTATATTCTTGTGCACATAGAACATTTAAGATTTATGCATTAGATGTTGATGAACATCAAATAGGTACCATTTCTATAGACTGTACTTATTTACAGCTGATCAATTTGTCACCGTGTTAATAAGACAACCGGACGAATTTCTAATAGTTTACCATATTAAATTAATTGATTATATAATATATCTGACACTCAAAGAACTTGATCAGATGCAAGTAAATTCAATTACCAATTGTAGTTATTTTTTATAGCCTCATATCAGCACACATTTGGCTGCATGTTGCGGTATACATGCTGCTAGTTTTATATTTGCATTAGTGTTATTTTTGCATTAGTGTTAGCTACTGTCAGAAAGTTTTATATTTTTGCATGTCTATTGTTATTTTTGCATTAGTGTTCGGTAATGTCACGAAGTTTTATATTTTGTTTCAACAGGATGGACGAGCTGAATGGAGAAATTGTATGCGCCGTTGAAAAATGGTGCAAGCTTGTTGCCACTCTATCGAGCGGTCAACGCACTAGAATGGCCGACACAACATTGCGTAGCATGTTTCAGATACCATCTATTAAGATGCGTACCCTACTGATTAGGTATATGGTTGAGAATTTTGAGGCCAGCACGGCCAGATTCATTATACAAGAGCAGGTTGGGGAGGTGACTCTCGGTGCAGTCGACGTCGAGTGAATCTTTAACCTGGAGAACCAAGGACTGTCCGCTTCGGACATTCTGATTGAAGAAGGCGAGGACATTAAGGAGCGGGTGCCGCCACAATTTCTTGGTAAGACAACATGAAACATAGTGATAGATTATCTCATTGGGGACATAATTAAAAATAAATCCACCGACGACGATTTTCTTCGGAAATTAGTCCTTGTCCTGTTAGGAACAATTATTGCTCCCATGTCAACCAATATTGTGCCAAAGCAGTACTACGCTTTGGTCGATGATATGAAACGTAAATAGATTAACTGGAATGCATTCACTGAGGGAGTCCTGGACTAACGGGTCCTCGGGCGTCCGACCATTGGACATGGGCCGGACTAATGGGTCGTGAAGATACAAGGCAGAAGACTCTCTCCTGTGTCCGGATAGGACTCTCCTTG
>NC_053025.1:114910512-114971516 GCF_003073215.2 Triticum urartu
AACTCCGAAAAATCTAAAGTAAATTTTCCCCGACTCCTAAAAATGAGCCGAACAAAATGAACTTTTCTCCGGGCCTAAAATGCAATTTTTGAAAACGCGCATTTTCCCTATCCAAATAAAATGCAAATAAACTCCGGCAAACAAAATGTGATCTATTTATTAAATCTTCATTTTTCCTATATTTTGGGAAAGTCATATTATTCCCTCTCTCATATTTTGATATCGGAAAAATTATTGAAGACAAAATAAATAAATCAAATGATCCTCTTTTCAAAATTCGAGAAAACTCTCAAATATGAAAATAACGAAATCTCCAACTCTCTCCGAGGGTCCTTGAGTTGCGTGAAATTTCTAGGATCAACCAAAATGCATGAAAATATGATATGCATGATGATCTAGTGTATAACATTCCAAATTAAAAATTTGGGATGTTACAAACCTACCCCACTTAAGATGAATCTCGCCCTCGAGATTCGGGTTGGCTAGAAAATAGGTGAGGGTGGTCCTTGAGCAAATCTTCTTCTCTTTCCCAGGTGGCATCATCCTCTGAATGGTGGTTCCACTGAACTTTGCAAAACTTGATAACCTTGCTACGAGTAACTCTACTGGCAAACTCGAGAATCTTGACCGGCTTCTCCTCATACGTTAGGTCATCCTTTAACTGAATCGCTTTGAGTGGCACGGTATCTCTTAGCGGTATATCCGCCATCTCGGCGTGACATTTCTTCAGCTGAGAAACATGGAATACATCATGAACTCCTGACAGTCCCTCTGGTAATTCCAACTTATAAGCGACTTCTCCCATACGTTTCAAAATCTTATACGGTCCAACGAAACGCGGTGCTAACTTTCCCTTAACTCCAAAGCGCTTAACTCCTCGAAGTGGGGATACTCGAAGATAAACTCTGTCTCCGGTTTCGTAAACTATCTCCTTGCGTTTTGAATCTGCGTAGCTCTTCTGCCTGGACTGGGCTACCTTGAGCCTATCGCGAATCAACTTAACTTTCCATTCAAACTCCTTAATCAAATCTGGTCCAAAGAATTGACGGTCTCCAACTTCGTTCCATGACAACGGTGTCCTGCACCTCCTTCCGTATAAAGCTTCGAAAGGTGCCATCTTCAAACTGGTTTGGTAACTGTTGTTATAAGAAAACTGGTTTGGTAACGGTGTCCTGCACCTCCTTCCGTATGCGGAGTTTATCCATCAATGTTGACTGAATCTCCAATGTTGCTACATAGCCTCTCGGAACTATTTCCAAACATAGCTCACGAAGGTTTTCTGCTAACTCCTTGGGTAATTTCCCCGTCATTAGAGTATTGACATGGCCCTTACGGCTCAATGCGTCAGCTGCTACATTAGCTTTTCCGGGATGGTAATGCAATCTCATGTCATAATCCTTGATGAGCTCCAACCACCTCCTCTGTCTGAGGTTCAACTCCTTCTGTGTGAAAATGTACTTCAAACTCTTGTGATCCGTTTACACCTCACAATGATTTCCAATGAGGAAATGTCTCCACGTTTTCAACGCATGCACTACGGCTGCTAACTCCAAGTCATGCGTGGCATAATTCAAGTCATGAGGCTTCAGTTGCCGTGAAGCATACAAAACAACTCTTCCTTCCTGCATAAGCACTGCTCCAAGTCCTCGACGTGAAGCGTCGCAATACACCTCATAATCCTTGGTCTGATCTGGCAAAATCAATACTGGTGAGGTGACCAAACGTTTCTTCAACTCCTGGAAACTAGCCTCACACTCCTCAGTCCAATTGAACTTAGTATCCTTCTTCAACAATTCAGTCATAGGCTTTGCAATCTTTGAAAAGTTCTCAATGAATCTCCGGTAGTATCCTGCGAGTCCAAGAAAACTCCGGATCTCTCCAACTGTTGTTGGTGATTCCCATTCGGTTACGGTCTCAACCTTAGTGGGGTCAACTGCTATACCTTCTCCGGATATAACGTGTCCGAGGAATCCAACTTCCTTCAACCAAAACTCACATTTGCTGAATTTGGCGTATAACTGATGTTCCCTTAGTTTCTCCAAAACCAAACGCAAATGTTCCTTATGCTCCTCTTCATTCTTTGAATAAACCAGGATGTCATCAATGAACACTACGACGAACTTATCCAAAAACTCCATAAACACTTTGTTCATCAGGTTCATGAAATAGGCAGGCGCGTTAGTCAATCCAAATGACATAACGGTATACTCATACAATCCATATCTTGTGGTGAATGCTGTCTTAGGTATGTCCTGCTCTCGAATCTTCAACTGATGGTACCCTGATCGCAAATCGATCTTGCAAAACACTTTAGCTCCTTGCAACCGATCAAACAGATCATTGATCATTGGCAGTGGGTACTTGTTCTTGATGGTTACTTCATTCAATCCCCGATAATCTACAACCATCCTTAATGATCCATCCTTCTTTTCCACTAGAAGTACAGGTGATCCCCAAGGCGAAGAACTTGGGCGAATGTAACCTTTATCCAATAACTCCTTAATCTGATTCTTAATTTCCACCAAATCCTTTGCTGGCATCCGGTACGGTCGCTTCGATATTGGGCCGGTGCCTGGCAATAACTCAATCAAAAACTCTATGTCTCTATCTGGTGGCATGCCTGGCAGTTCCTCAGGAAATACATCAGGAAAATCCTTCACCACTGGTACTTCCTCCTGCACGACTCCTGTTAGGCAATTCACTTGTGTCCTTTTTGGTACATGCCGGGATACATACTTGATCCTTCTTCCTTCTGGTGTGGTAAGCAAAATTGACTTACTAGCACACTCAATATTCCCTTCATACTTTGATAACCAATCCATGCCTAATATCACATCCAGTCCTTGAGATTCCAATACTATTAGGTCTAAGGAAATACATAGTTACCAATCCTTAATGGTAACCGATCACACCATCGTCTAGCCATAAACCCTGCTCCTGGTGAGCTTACTAACATGGGTGACCTAAGGGCTTGGGTTGGCAGGTTATACTTATCCACAAATCCCCTTGAGATGTATGAATGCGATGCACCAGTGTCAAAAAGAACGAGTGCAGTAAATGACTTAACCAAAAACTTATCGATTACTGCATCGGGCTGATCTTCAACCTCCTCCACATTAACGTGGTTCACCTGTCCCCTATTAAAAGGGTTCGGCTTCTTCCCAGAGCTTCCATTGCCATTTCCATTCTGGCCTTCGGGACATTCATTGGCATAATGTCCGGTCTTGGAACACTTGAAACAGGTGACTTGACTCAGGTCTTTCTTGGTTGGGGTCGATGGGGTGGTTCGATTCTGGCCGTTGCTTCCTCCATTCCCATTACCATTGTTGTGGCCATTATGGTTGTGCGAGCTACCTCCTCCATGGGTGTGCTGAAACTTAAATCCTGGTTTAGGGGCAAAACGGGGCTTCTGCTGGGCTCCAGAGTTATACTTCCCCTGTCCATACTTCCTCTTGCGGTTCTCAATCTGTTGTTGCTTCCCTTCAATCATGATGGCACGATCTACCAACTCCTGGTAGTTGTTGAAACTTGCTACCATCAACTGCATGGTTAATTCATCATTCAATCCTTCCAGAAACTTCTCCTGCTTAGCTGCATCCGTAGCAACGTCATCTGGGGCATAACGTGCTAGCTTACTAAACTCCTCCACATACTGGCCAACTGTCCTTCCTCCTTGGCGTAAGTTGCGAAACTCATGCTTCTTTATGGCCATAGCTCCTGCTGAAACATGGGCAGTGCGGAAAGCTTGCTGAAACTGATCCCATGTGACAGTGTCTATTGGGTAAGTGGCTGTGAAATTCTCCCACCATGCTGCCGCGGGTCCGTCAAGCTGATGTGCGGCAAACTTCACTTTCTCACCATCTGTACATCCTGTAGTGGTCAACTCCCTTCCTATCTTGCGGAGCCAATCGTCTGCTACTATCGGCTCGGTGCTACTGGAAAACACCGGTGGATTCAGCCTAAGGAAATGGGCTAAGTGGTCAACAGGTGGTGGTGGTGGTGGTGGGTTGTTGTTCTGCTGGTTCTGGACTAACATCTGCATCAATTGATTCTGCTGCTGGATCAACTGAGTGAGCTCCGGTGGGAATCCATTGTCACGTCTCGGAGGCATCTGAGGGTTTAGAAAAGACGAGATATAAGAATAGAGGGGGTCTAAAGGGAAAACACTACCCATATGCACATGAGGCAAAAGCACACAAAATCACTTCAATCAATCAAACAAGGGCTTACAAACGATCTAACTATCGCAAAAGTGCTCGACTATAATGTTTACATGGGGGAATTCTACTACTATCTGGTGGTCATCTAGAAATTTGAACCGATGGAAGACTCCATGATATCTGCTCCAGCTTCGTCTTCAAAGTCGGGTTCACTTGGATCCGAATCGGTGTCGTCGATGATGATGTAGTTGTTAGGACATGCGACTATACTTCTCTTCCTCCATGGATGCTAACTTCTCCTTGAGTTCTTCAATCTCCTGCTTAAGATCGCCATTGTGCCTCGCTAGAGCTACGATCTCATCCATGTAGTCCTTGCGTGTAGACTTCAGTTCTCCTTCTAGCTCGATGATCCTTGCCTTCGCATTCTTCAACTCTATCATGTCATTGCACATCTGGTTCTCGTGGCGTCGAATGTGCTGGTTTAACTCCTGGATGAAAGATGCAATGGATATATCCTTCTTGGTGCTGACTAACTCCCATTGTTCATCTCGGCGTCCGCAAATCTGGTAGATAGTGTCCTTGAGGTCTTCTTGGTAAACTTCTCCAATGCGTCCTATGGTGATATGAGCTGCCATGCTCTTTCCTAGACTCCAGGTTGGTGCATTGAAAACACTATCTATAGGCTTCGTGATTGGCGCGAATGTCCTTCCCGGAATGTGAGCTTGAATCTTCCAGCGCTCCTCTTCAGGCAGAGTGGCGTTGAAGGTTCCCGTGAAGCTTGGTAATCCAATGTTCAGGTACTTGGTGACTTCCTTCAGGTGAAATCCAAATGGTGTGCCTTCATCCGGTTGACCGTGCTTAATCTTCGCGTTCGTCATCTTAATAGAGTAGAAAAGATGAGGAGTTAGAAAATGAGAAGAGAATAGTGATCTATGGCTTTAACTTAGTGGTCGTGTCCTACAGTCAGCGTGTGCTCTGATACCATCTCTGTAGCGACCTGACCCGAATGGATCACGTCTAGTGCTCAGGTGTCATCCCTGGATCAGTAATGCTGACACCACACAGTACATCGAAGGATTTATAGCAGAGTGGCAATCACACACTTATTACACGTTGTCTCAAAGAACTTATTACAATAAATATGGGCTTAGGCCATATAAGATAACAGCGGAAGACGGAAGATAAATGGGTCCATCAACTCCAACGGCATCACTGAGTATAGAACCACGACCTTAAAACACCTTCAATCGTCGTCTGAAAAGTCTGCAACATTAACGTTGCAGCCTGAAAACGGGTCAGCACATGGAATATGCTGGCAAAGTAACACATAGAGAGTAATGGAATGAAACAGCTATACTATATGCATATATGGCTGGTGGAAAGCTCTATGGTTACAGTTTTGCGTAAAGCCATTTTTCCCTACTGCAAAGGAATAATATTTATTTCACTATCATGGTGGTTGTGAAACATTGAGAATGGTTGACAGCAATTCTCAATCCCAATTAAAATAATTAAAACCCAACAACATAATTAGAAGTAACATGTTGAGATTCACATGATATTCAAGTACTAGATACTCAAGTGTCCATAACCGGGGACACGGCTAATCATGATTAGTTTGTACACTCTGCAGAGGTTTGCGCACTTTTCCCCACAAGACTCGATCGCCTCCGTTTGTTTTCTCGCACTACATGGTGTTTGAGAAGCGGATGACCGAGACACAGTCTTTCAGAAGCGCTAGCACCTTACATGTGGGGTAGACCGTACCACCTACAACCCCTACATCTGCTAGTCCACCCCGTAAGAGTTCGCACAACTTAGTCAACTATGCCAGAGCCCATAGTAGCTTGTGGCTGCACACAGAAGTTTCTAGCATGAAAGATCTTATGATCCCTTTGAGCCTGGGTGACGGTCCGAAAAAAACAGGCAAGTCCTGATAGACATCAGGTGCCTCAATCCACCCAGATGTGTGTTTAAGTTGCCACCTTAGATAAACCATTAAAATTATCAACTCACATCTGTCATGGATATCACTCACCCAATCCACGTCTACTAGCATAGCATAGCATAATAAGCAAACGTAGAAGTAACTCCCAAGGGTTTCATAATAATACAGGTAATAGGTACTACCTCATCTACTTCCCATCCCACAATTTAATTAGATCCTAATCATGCAATGTGTGAGGATGATCTAATGCAATAAAACATGGGTTGTAGAAAAGGTATGATCAAAGTGTTACTTGCCTTGCTGATGATCCGCGAGTCCTAGGGTTTCGAAGTAACAAGCGGCGCAATCCGGGTAATCTATCGCAGACAAACAACAAGCATACAATAAGTACTCATCTAATGCACAGGTAAAACTCGAACAAGAGAATGAACCAGAAAGTTCAACTTAAGAACTCCGGTTGCACAAAAAGAAAGAACCGAACAGACGATGGAAAAACAAACGGCGGAAGAAAACAGCTCGGTTCTAGCAAGTTGAAACTAGGTCAAATTTTACCATAGCAAAAACTTATTTAAGTTGATTAGACGGAACGGCGGTTTCGAAACGAAACTCCAGGCACTTGAATCACCTGATTCCGATAAACGAGAAAAGATAAACTAGAACAAAGATCGATCTGAGATCACGATCGCGGAATAAATCCGACGAGAAGAAAAAGAAGAACGGTTAAACGAACGGACGTCGTTAACCGAGAAAGAATCCGGTGATCACGTTCGTTAGGATGAACGGTCCGGCGAACGGTCCAAAGGCAACTAAATCGGAGAAGAAAACGAATCCGATCTAGGGTTTCGGAAAAGAAAACCGAACGAAAAACCGATCTAGAAAACTGGAACGGTTTAGAGAAGAAAAGAATCGGAACGATTAGAAGAAAACGATCCGATGAAAAGAATAGATGTAGCGCGGGGCTACCTCCGACGAGGTCTCCGCGAACGGGGCTCCGGCGGCAGTGGGCTAAGGGCGGCGGTGGCGTGGGCAAGGTGCGGCGCGGCGTGGGGTGTGGCGGTGTAGGCAAGGCGCGGCGGTGACGCAGGGCGCGGGCGGCGGCTTAGGGCGGCGCGCGGCGTGGCGTGTGGTGTGGGGCGCGGCGTGGCGTGTGGTGGAGCTCTAGGCTTTGGGTTTGATGATTTAGAGGGGGGGTGCTTGGGTATTTATATTGGGGAGGGGTGAGGAGACTTGGGGTAGGGGACAAGAATTAGACTAGGAATAGGAATCCTAGATGAAAAAGAAAAACGGAATAAAGGAAAAAGGCTAAGAATCCTACTAGGATTCGGTAGAAGCAAGAGGCGAGGCGGCGGCCTCCTGCCTTGTGCTGGCGCGCAGCGCGGCTGGGGCTGGCGCAGCGGCCGCTGGCCTGGGCCTTGGCCCGGCTGGCCTACGAATAGTTTTTTTTTAACGGTTCAGCGCGCAGAGAGAAAAACAAAAAGAGATCTAAACGAACTCCGAAAAATCTAAAGTAAATTTTTCCCGACTCCTAAAAATGAGCCGAACAAAATGAACTTTTCTCCGGACCTAAAATGCAATTTTTGAAAACGCGCATTTTCCCTATCCAAATAAAATGCAAATAAACTCCGGCAAACAAAATGTGATCTATTTATTATATCTTCATTTTTCCTATATTTTGGGAAAGTCATATTATTCCCTCTCTCATATTTTGATATCGGAAAAATTATTGAAGACAAAATAAATAAAACAAATGATCCTCTTTTCAAAATTCGAGAAAACTCTCAAATATGAACATAACGAAATCTCCAACTCTCTCCGAGGGTCCTTGAGTTGCGTGAAATTTCTAGGATCAACCAAAATGCAAGAAAATATGATATGCATGATGATCTAGTGTATAACATTCCAAATTGCAAATTTGGGATGTTACATGATGTGTTACGGAACGAGTAAAGAGACTTGCCGGTAATGAGATTGAACTAGGTATTGAGATACCGAATGATCGAATCTCGGGCAAGTAACATACCGATGACAAAGGGAACAACGTATGTTGTTATGCGGTCTGACCGATTAAAGATCTTCGTAGAATATGTGGGAGCCAATATGAGCATCCAGGTTCCGCTATTGGTTATTTACCGGAGACGTGTCTCGGTCATGTCTACAATTATTCTCGAACCCATAGGGTCCGCACGCTTAAGGTTTCGATGAGAGTTATATTATGAGTTTATGAGTTTTGATGTACCGAAGGAGTTCGGAGTCCTGGATGAGATCGGGGACATGACGAGGAGTCTCGAAAGGGGGATGTGCTGCAAGGCGATTAAGTTGGGTAACGCCAGGGTTTTCCCAGTCACGACGTTGTAAAACGACGGCCAGTGAATTGTAATACGACTCACTATAGGGCGAATTCACCGGGGAGTATATGGGCCTTATTGGGCCATACGGGAATAGAGGAGAGAGGCCAAAAGGAAGGAGGCGCCCCCCCCTCTGGTCCGAATTGGACAAGGGGTGCAGCCCCCTTTTCCTTGTTCCTCTCCCCCTCTTTCCTTCTCTCCTACTGCAACAAGGGAAGGAGGAGTCCTACTCCCGGTGGGAGTAGGACTCCCCCCTTGGCGCGCCCTCCTCCTAGGCCGGCCGCCTCCCCCCTTCCTCCTTTATATACAGGGGCAGGGGGGCACCTCTAGACACACAAGTTGATCAAGTTGATCGTCTCTTAGCCGTGTGCGGTGCCCCCTCCACCATAGTCCACCTCGATAATACTGTAGCGGTGCTTAGGCGAAGCCCTACGTCGGTAGAACATCAATATCGTCACCACGCCGTCGTGCTGACGGAACTCTTCCCCGACATTCTGCTGGATCGGAGTCCGGGGATCGTCATCGAGCTGAACGTGTGCTAGAACTCGAAGGTGCCGTAGTTTCGGTGCTTGATTGGTTGGGTCGTGAAGACATACGACTACATCAACCGCGTTGTGCTAATGCTTCCGCTTTCAGTCTACGAGGGTACGTAGACAACACTCTCCCCTCTCGTTGCTATGCTCACCATGATCTTGCGTGTGCGTAGGAAATTTTTGAAATTACTACGTTCCCCAACAATGTTTTCTTCAACTTTAATAGGTGCAGCTACTTTTACTTCTATGGGAGGATGATATTTAAACCACTTCTCCTTAGGGAGATCAACATAAGTAGCAAAAAATTCATAGAAAGAAGCTACTATCTCAGAGTCAAGTCCATATTTAGTGCTAAATTACGGAAAACATCGCTATCCATAAAAGATTTAACACAATCAAACCTAGGTGTCATACCTGACTCCTTACCTTTGTCGAGGTCCCATAAAAGATTTAACACAATCAAACCTAAGTGGGATGCTTGTCCAAGTAAGGACAGCACCCAAGCACCGGTCCACCCACTTATGATTAACCTCTATTGCAAGCATCCGCAACTACAACCAAAGTATTAAGGTAAACCTAACCATAGCATGAAACATATGGATCCAAATCAGCCCCTTACGAAGCAACGCATAAACTATGGTTTAAGCTTCTGTCACTCTAGCAAACCATCATCTACTTATTACTTCCCAATGCCTTCCTCTAGGCCCAAATAATGGTGAAGTGTCATGTAGTCGACGTTCACATAACACCACTAGAGGAGAGACAACATACATCTCATCAAAATATCGAACAAATACCAAATTCACATGACTACTAATAGCAAGACTTCTCCCATGTCCTCGGGAACAAACGTAACTACTCACAAAGCATAAACATGTTCATAATCAGAGGGGTATTAATATGCATATAGGATCTGAATATATGATCTTCCACCAATTAAACCAACTAGCATCAACTACAAGGAGTAATTAACACTACTAGCAACCTACTAGTACCAATCCCGGACTTGGAGACAAGAATTGGATACAAGAGATGAACTAGGGTTTTGAGAGGAGATGGTGCTGATGAAGATGTTGATGGAGATTGCCCTCTCCCGATGAGATGAGCGTTGATGATGATGATGGCGATGATTTCCCCCTCCGGGAGGGAAGTTTCCCCGGCAGAACAGCTCTGCCAGAGCCCTAGATTGGTTCCGCCAAGGTTCTGCCTCATGGTGGCGGAGTTTCGTCCGAGAAGATGGCTTCTTATTTTTTCCCATCGGAAGACTTCATATAGCAGAAGATGGCCACCGGAGGGCCACCAGGGGGGCACGAGGTAGGGGGGCGCGCCCAGGGGGGGTAGGGCGTGCCCCCACCCTCGTGGGCGGGGTGTGGCCCCCCTGGTGAACTTCTTCCGCTGAGTATTTTTTATATATTCTGAAAACTTCTTCCGTGAAGTTTCAGGACTTTTGGAGCTGTGCAGAATAGGTCTCTAAAATTTGCTCCTTTTCCAACCCAGAATCCCAGCTGCTAGCATTCTCCCTCTTTATGCAAACCTTGTAAAATAAGAGAGAATAGGCATAAGTATTGTGACATAATGTGTAATAGCAACCCATAATGCAATAAATATCGATATAAAAACATGATGCAAAATGGACGTATCACTAACCCTTCCGCAGAAGATCCGGTCCCCGCGATCCAGCTGCAGCGATCCGTCCCGGATCCCACCGCCCCAACAACCTCGGACGGCCCCCACCAAATCCCCCCTGCCACGCGGCCCCACCAACCAACCCATGCAACCAATCCCCGCGCCGGCCCCTCCACCCCCACCGCGCCACAGTCCACGGGTGTCCCCACCTCCCACGCACCCACCAGCTCGCCCTCGTCGCACACGCCAACTAGTCAGCCGCGATCTTCTCGGGATCCCGCCTCTGACGCACCTGCCTCCCCACCCAGGGGCAGCCCAGCCTTGGATCCCACGCCCGTCCACACTCCCACTGAATCCTCCTCGGATCGTGCGCCTGCCTCCCACCTACCGCCCGATAGCCCCACCAAATCTTCCTCTGATTTCGATCCAGCCTATACCACACCACCACGTCACCCCAAGCATGCAATACCAATTGCACCACCGCAAAACTCACACAAAATGCGCACTAGAGCCAAATCCGGGTTTTGTTTACCCAAGAAACTTTTTCTAGCCACCACCTCTTCTTCTGCCATATCTCCCATACCACCTACCTATTGTTCTGCCCTAAAAGATCCAAATTGGTTGCAAGCAATGCGTGATGAATTTAATGCTTTGATGATGAATTTGACTTGGTTTTTGGTCCCAAAGCCTGAAGGAGTCAACGTGGTGACTGGCAAATGGATCTTTCGTCACAAGTTCAATCCTGCGGATCCTTGGCACGCTACAAAGCGAGGTGGGTTGTCCGGGGGTTCACACAATAGGAAGGTGTGGATTATGGTGAAACCTTCAGCCCTGTGGTCAAGCCCGCAACCATCTGTATTGTGTTGAGCATTGCCACGTCAAGTGCATGGCCCATTCATCAACTTGACGTCAAAAATGCCTTCCTTCATGGCGATCTCAAGGAAACGGTCTATTGTGCTCAACCATCCGGCTTCCTTGACTCGTCGCGACCGGATCATGTGTGCCTCCTCCGCAAGTCTCTCTATGGCTTAAAGCAGGCTCCCCGCACGTGGTTTCATCGTTTCCAAGCTTTTCTCTTGACACTGGGTTTCCGTGCTTCCAAGAGCGACTCCTCTCTCTTCATCCTCACCCACGGCTCGTCTCTTGCATATCTCTTGGTCTATGTGGACGATATCATTCTCACCGCCAGTACGCCACATACTCTCCACTACATCATTAACTCTCTCAAACGGGAGTTTTCCATGACTAACATGGGTGAGCTTCATCACTTTCTCGGCATTAACGTCACCCCAATGCATCTGGTCTCTTCCTCAGCCAACAACAATACACACTAGAGATACTTGACCGTGCCAACATGCTTCATTGCAAGCCTGTTTCCACCCCCGTCGACACCACCGCCAAGCTATCCTCTAGCTCCGGTGATCCACTTCCCAACCCCACCACTTACCGCAGCATCGCCGGCGCTTTACAGTATCTCACCCTTACTCGACCAGATATATCCTATGCCGTGCAACAGATCTGTCTCTTCATGCATGAGCCTCGTGCGTCTCACATGCAACTCGTCAAGCGAGTCCTTCGCTACTTGCGTGGCACATCCCAATTCGGTCTTCAGTTATACAAGGCCTCCTCGCTCGATCTTGTTGCCTACACGGATGCTGATTGGGCCGGCTGTCCCGACACACGGCGATCCACTTCAGGTTTTTGTGTTTACCTTGGGCAGAACATGATCTCCTGGCCTTCCAAACGTCAGCCCACGGTGTCACGTTCTAGCGCTGAAGCTGAATATCGCGGGGTCGCTAACTGCGTTGCTGAATCCTGTTGGATCTGCCAACTCCTCTATGAACTTCGGCGTCCGCCCTCTCGTGCCACCATTGTCTACCGTGACAATGTCAGTGCCTCATATCTCTCAACCAATCCAGTACAACATCAGCGCACCAAACATGTTGAGATCGACCTTCACTTTGTTCGCAATCGAGTTGCTCTTGGTGAAGCCCGGTTTCTTCACGTCCCATCGAGCTTGCAGTTTGCGGATATCTTCACCAAGGGTCTACCCTCACCGATCTACACGGAGTTTAGGTCCAGCTTGAACGTCCTACCCAACGGCGTACCAGCTGAGGGGGGGGGTGTTAACATGTAAATATTTCTGTTGTAATAGTCTGGCACGTCCAGCCCTAGAATTTAGGATCTCAACCAATGCCCTGGCCTGCGTACCTACTTCCTTGGGCTTTCTATTTGTAATGACTGTTGTACTATAACCAGAGATCAAGGGCAATCATTCTATTGTCTAACTAACGGAAGGCGGCGGAGAGATCTCCACTCCCAGGCCACAACGCTGTGCACGGACGAACGGTGGTGGCAGCTCATGGCCCGCTTCACTTCCCAGCTCCGTGAGCACTCAAGAAACCATGGAAAGAACGGATCTTGGGAGAGGGAGACGAGTGAAGGGGAAACAGAGAATGCCCACACCGGCTAACTGCATTTATCTCAACACGCGGCTGCTGCTGCTGCCCTGCCTCCATTAACCCGACGGGAAGCCCTCGAGCAATGGGAAAGTGTGCAGGAGACAAGACAACACGGTGCAGAGACAGAGAGAGTACGTGGGGGTGGGCAGGCATAGCCGAGGTCTACCCGTAGGTCGATCTAGCTATATGGCGGTCTTGAATTTCTTTTCTTTTTTTTCTGGAATTTGCTAAATCTCATTCTTTTTTTGCGAGCTCAAAAACCTTGTATTACTCAATCACAGTATCATTACAATCCTCAGCAACTAACTCCAAAACTTCAGGAGGAACCGACCCTAACTAAGTCATAGTCCTATTATTAAGACGACCAAAAGACGCTAACTTATCGCTCGCCTTATTCTTTGAACGAGCAATATGAGTAATACAAGCTTGGTGAAGCTTCAGTAAACCTCTAATCTCATTAACCAACGACGAGTAAAGTGATCGATCAGTATCACCACAAGTGATCATAGCTACAGCAACAGAAGAATCCAACTCAACTTGTATCGGTAAAGATGTACGTTGGATCGCCGAGGACAGCCCCTCCAAGCACGCATAAAGTTCAGCCTCCAGAGCATCTTGGCAAAATTGTAGTGCCCTACAAGCAGAAAAAATTATTTTACCGGACTCATCCCTCAAGATCATGCCAGCACCCGCATTATCACATGCCACAAAAGCTCCATATGTATTTAGTTTTATCCACCCGTGCTTTGGCTTCTCCCAGCTAGGCAACTTGGCCATGTGTGTAACTTTTTGAACTCTTTTGTCCATCGTAATATATGTCTTTCCTTTCACTGGATCAGCATCACTGTCATTCTTCATGGCCACCAGAGAGACAAGATAACTCTGCAAGTATCTTACTAATACATCCATCTGCGACGCCGGTTTATGATGCACCACTTCATTGTGTATATACCAAACTCTCCAAAAACAAGAAGAAGCATACAACGTTCCATCTCACTTCTTGGCGCTAGCAGTTGCAAAAGCCACTCCTTTCCATAGTTGACAATTGTCTGAAGCTGAGGTAAACTCCAGATTTTTGCCATTTTCGAATATAGATCTCTTCCTAGCTGACAACTCAAAAACGGGTGAAAGTTGTCCTCCGTGCCTAGTCCACAAACTGGACAAATACTTGTGGTCTCCAATCCAATCTTATGTTTATTTTTCCACGTTGGCAGGCCATCAGTCGCAACTCTCCATGCAAAATTTGCCACCGTTGGCGGCACGCCACTGTTCCATATGAACTTCCAGCAGTTTCTCACCCCGGACGGTGGCGAACTAGAAGACACTGCGTTGGACCTATGTGCCTCATCAAATGCCAGATGATATGCACTCTTTACTGAGAAGACACCCAACTTATCCGGCCCCCATGCAATGACATCTGCGCCCCGCCTGGGTGATACTTTGATCTTTAGGATCTCGGCCACATCAGCTTGCATGAAATATTGGTTCAGAGTTTGAATTTTCTAGGATCCATTGTCGTTCTAGAGATCGGAGACATATCGAATGTGGCAAACACCCTGCCGTGTGATCGGTTTATACGAGAAGGGACATGGAATCCAGCTATCACGCCACACCCAAATACTCCTCCGATTGCCTATTCTCCAACTTAAACCTTTCTTCAATAACTCTAGACCATGACTAATAGCCAACCAAGATGACGAGGCATTACCAGCAAACACCGTATCTTCTAGCTTACAGCCGGATAGTATTTGGATTTGAGCAAACGAGCACACAAACTCTCCGGCCTTGTGATCAATTTCCACGCCTGACGAGCCAGAAGGGCTTGGTTAAATAAACGAAAATCTCGGAAGCCAATCCCACCTCTCTCCTTTGGCTGCATAAGGCGATCCCATCCCTTCTAATGAACCTTCCTCTTCCCCTTCTCCGATCCCCAATAAAAATTCCTCACCATTCTAGTGAGATCGTCGCACACTGAAAACGGTAACTTGAACACACCCGTTATATATGTGGGTAAAGCTTGCGTGACCGACTTAATAAGAACCTCTCTCCCCGGCTGCGCCAAAAATCCATCTCCCCACTGGACAAGTCTTTTGGTAAGGCTTGTTTGAAGATTCTGAAACTTACCTTTCGACATTTGTCCCTTAGGTGTGGGAAGACCCAAATACTTCTCCTCAAAAACCAAACTTGTGCCTTTTAGAACGTCTCTAACCTGCTCCTGAATCAAGACCGGGCACGCCTCACCAAAAAATATCGAGCACTTGTCATAGTTCAAACTTTGTCCCGTGGTCGCACTATATAGATCCAAGGCTACTTTAACCTGCTCCACATGATCCCTCGATGCCTAGAAAAACAACATGGTATCATCTGCAAAAAGCAAGTGGAATATGCCCCTTGCTCTCCTGCAAATTTTCACTGGAGCAATATCGCCAACTTGCACCTTACTCTTCAAAATAGCTGAAAGTCCATCTGCCACAAATAAGAATAAGAACGGGGAGAGTGGGTCTCCTTGCCGTAGCCCACGTGACGGTGCAAATGAATCCAGGAGAGTTCCATTTAATTTTATTGAATACCTCACCAATGTGACACACGCCATTATCCATTCAATCCATCAATGAGAGAACCCTAACCTTTGCATCACCTGCTTCAAGAAAGCCCAATCAACTCTGTCATAAGCCTTAGACAAATTCAGCTTATATGCACAAAAACTCCTTGAGGGATCCTTCTCTTGTTTAATATAATGTAAACACTCAAAAGCAACCAAAGCATTGTCTGTAATCATCCTGCCTAGTATAAAGGCACTTTGCTCCATCGATATTATATCATCCAACAAGGGTCTTAATCTGTTAACAAGGCACTTTGAAATTATCTTGTATGTGACATTACAAAGACTTATTGGCCTATAATACGACATCCTTGAGGGGTTAGATGTTTTTGGGATAAGCACAATGGATGTATCATTAGCACCCTCAGGCATCACACCCGTACTGAAAAAATCCCGAACTGCAGCCAGCACTCCCTCCTTCACTGTGCTCCAGTTGCGCTGGAAGAAACGAGCGGGAAACCTGTCTGGGCCTGGCGCCTTCAAAGGCCCAATTTGGAACAAAGCATCGGATATCTCCTTATTTGTAAACGGTGCACACAACCTGTCATTATCCGTCGGTGTGACCACTCGTTCAAACAAGCTTACTACTTCGGATGCATTCAGGGTAGTATCCACAACAAAAATGTTATGGAAATACTCGTTTGCGATCTGACTCATCGCTGCAAACTCCGTATGAACGGTTCCGATGCCGTCCGTTAACTCCCTGATCTTATTCTTCCTTGCTCTCCAAACTGCTTTACTTTGGAAATATTTTGTATTTCGATCTCCTTCCTTAAGCCAAGCAATTCTCGATCTCTGCATCCACAACATCTCTTCCAACAGCTCATTCATTTTATCCATCACTCTCCTTATTTATTCCCTCTCCGCGTTCATATTCATAAGCTCCTCCAGTTGGCTTCTTGACCTCGTGAGTTCTCTTGTCACATTACCAAATTTCCTGCTCCATGACCCTAGCACAGTCATCATTTTAGACAGGGCCTCTCTCAGCCGCGAGAGGTTATGCATCTCCCCTACCGCTGCCCATGCATCTTCCACCACCTTTGGCAGCACCAAGTCCCTCTCCCAAAAAACCTTGTACCTTCCGCTCTTCTCCCTCACCAGGCCCGGGTCCGGTCCCCCCTTAACAAACACAACGAGGTGGGCTAAGCATGGAGATGGTATACGCTCCACAACAGCAAATGCGAACAGATTACGCCAATCATTTGTGGCCACCGCTCGGTCCAGTCTCACCTTGACGTTTGCCGACCTCACTCTTCTGTTATCGTATGTGAAGGGAACACCACTGAAACCAAGATCAACTAATTCACACACCTCCAAAGTATCCTTGAAAGCTACAATCTATGCTTCCGCCCTCGGCGTGATCGATAAGTGCTCAAAATCCCACATGGCTTCATTAAAGTCACCTATAACCAGCCAGGGCAAATTATTAATGGCTTTTAGATTAACTTAGTCCACACTAGGTGTCTATTTTCCATCCGTGGCTCCCCGTATACAAAGATAGCTCTCCACTCCGGTGCTCCATCGCGGACTTTGATAATAATGTCAATAAATCTTTCATCTTTGTCCAAAACATCAACAACACATTCTTCCCTCCAAAATAGTGCCAAGCCACCGCATAATCCATTGCTATTTACTCCACAAAAGCCCTTCAAACCCAGTTTTGCTCGCATCCGTTTCATCTTCTCTTCCTTTTGTCTCGTTTCACATAGAAAGACCAACATGGGGAACGCGACTTGCACAACGTCGCTAGCTCATGAACTGTCCGGGTGTTCCCCCCTCCCCGGCAGTTCCAACTAAGACAATTCATTGAGCCCAGCAGTCCTCCTCTCCGGAGGCCACCTGCGTAGAAGTGTCCATATCAACTCCCTCATACTCCTCCCCCTGCCTCTCCCTGCATCCTTCTCTTCACTATGGGGTTCTTGCCCGGTGTTCCTTTAGGATCCGACGGGTTTCCTATACTGTTGGCCTCACCATACTCCAAACGTAGGACCACATTGGCCACCTTTCCACCCAGATTCTGCCCACCCAGACCACGCACATTTGCCACACCATCATCATCCACGAGCCTCTTCCTCGTTGTACGTTCCTCGGCCGCTTTCATCATCTTTGAGGGAGTCCTGGATTAGGGGGTGTTCGGGTAGCCGGACTATACCTTCAGCCGGACTCCAGGACTATGAAGATACAAGATTGAAGACTTCGTCCCGTGTCCAGATGGGACTTTCCTTGGCGTGGAAGGCAAGCTTGGCGATGCGGATATTCAAGATCTCCTACCATTGTAACCGACTTTGTGTAACCCTAACCCTCTCCGATGTCTATATAAACCGAAGGGTTTTAGTCCGTAGGACAACTTCATCATACAACAATCATACCATAGGCTAGCTTCTAGGGTTTAGCCTCCTTGATCTCGTGGTAGATCTACTCTTGTACTACCCATATCATCAATATTAATCGAGCAGGACGTAGGGTTTTACCTCCATCAAGAGGGCCCGAACCTGGGTAAAACATTGTGTCCCTTGTCTCCTGTTACCATCCGCCTAGACGCACAGTTCGGGACCCTCTACCCGAGATCCGGCGGTTTTGACACCGACATTGGTGCTTTCATTGAGAGTTCCTCTGTGTCGTCGCTTTTAGGCCCGATGTCTCCTTCGATCATCAACAACGATGCAGTCCAGGGTGAGACTTTTCTCCCCGGACAGATCTTCGTCTTCAGCGGCTTCACACTACGGGCCAATTCCCTTGGCCACCTTGAGCAGATCGAAAGCTACGCCCCTGGCCATCAGGTCAGGTTTGGAAGCCTAAACTACACGGCTGACATCCGCGGGGACTTGATCTTCGACGGATTCGAGCCACAGCCAAGCGCGCCGCACTGTCTCGATGGGCATGACATAGCTCTGCCGCCGAACAGCGCCTTGGAGGCCGCACACGCATCGGTTCCGACCATTGATTCGGAGCCTACTGCACCGATCGAGGATCAGCGGTTGGACGCTGCCTCAGGGGCTGCGATCTTAGAGACGATCGAGCCGAACTCCAGCCCCGCACTCCGCATGGCCCGTGACTCCGAGGAGCTGGATTCCTTTCCGAACTCCGAGCCCCCCGCGCCCCTGTCGATCGAATCCGATTGGGCACCGATAATGGAGTTCACCGCCGCGGACATCTTTCAGCACTCGCCCTTCGGTGACATCTTGAATTCGCTAAAGTCTCTCTTTATCAGGAGAGCCCTGACCGGTCTACGGTCAGCAAGGATGGGATTCGGATGAGGAAGAAATTCAAAACCCACCCACCACCCACTTCGTAGCCACTGTCGACGACTTAACCGACATGCTCGACTTCGACTCCGAAGACATCAACGGTATGGACGACGATGCAGGAGACAACCAAGAACCAACGCCTATAGGGCATTGGACAGCCACCTCATCTCACGATGTATACATGGTGGACACCCCTAATGGAAGCAACACCGAGGAAAAATGGGATGGAAAGAGGGATCGACCTCACGAAAAACAATCAAAGCGTCGGCGTAAACGCCGACCCAAGCCCCGCCTCGATAAAGACCCAGCCATAGAGCAGGATGAGCCGGTAGACAACGAGCATGCCTTAGAACAACCATCCGAACAGGACAACCCAGATAGAGAAACCGAACATCCCTCCCCCGACGAAAATGGCATTCCGGACGATCCTACGCCAGACAAGCCCACCAAGAAGAAGAACCTCCACAAACGGCTCGTTGCAACCGCACGCAGCCTGAAAAAGCAGAAGCGGAAGCTAAAAACTGCGGAAGATGCACTCCGGATCAGATGGAGTAAAGTAATCAATACCGCAGACAAATACGGCGACAGTCGCCGCACTAAAAGCTATCCGAAGAGAAAGCTACTGCCTGAATTCGACGAGGAGGCCTTAGAGCCCTCGCATTCCAAAAGTGAAAAAGCCACACGGTCGGATAGACGACCCCATGGCCAGCATAAAGCGGCAAGCAGCGCCGCACTTAAGCCGGCATGCGACCCACTTAAGGATTCGCATCATGGCCCAGCCAGGTCCATTTACGGGCCAAGAAAGCAAGCTCTCGTAAGCAATGCAATAAAGGCATTATCAGAAACCGGCACACCCAAATACAGGGGTGCCGCACACCCCCTATGTTTCACCAATGAGGTCCTGGATTATGAATTTCCAGCGGGATTCAAACCCGTAAACATAGAGGCATATGATGGAACAACAGACCCCGGAGTCTGGATCGAGGATTATATCCTCCACATATATATGGCTAGAGGAGATGACCTCCACGCCATAAAATACTTACCCCTCAAGCTTAAAGGGCCAGCCCGGCATTGGCTCAAAAGCCTTCCTGAAAACACAATCGGAAGTTGGGAAGAGCTCGAGGAAGCTTTCCGAGCAAATTTTCAAGGGACCTATGTCCGCCCTCGGATGCAGACGATCTTAGTCACATAACTCAACAGCCCGGAGAGTCAGCTCGGCAATTCTGGAACAGATTTCTTACTAAAAAGAATCAGATAGTCGACTGTCCGGACGCTGAAGCCTTAGCGGCTTTTAGGCATAATGTCCGAGACGAATGGCTCGCCAGACACCTCGGCCAAGAAAAGCCAAGAACAATGGCCGCACTAACAAGCCTCATGACCCGCTTTTGCGCAGGAGAGGACAGCTGGTTGGCAAGATGCAGCATCAGTGAACCAAGTACATCCGAAACTAGGGATGGAAATGGAAAACCGCGACGCAATAAGGACCGTCGCCGGACTAAGGAAAAAAGTCCGAAGAGCACGGCAGTCAACGTCGGATTCAAAAGCTCACGACAGAATCAGAAAAAGCCGCCCCTCCAAGATAACAGGGACGACCTATCCAACCTAAACAAAATCTTGGATAGGATATGTCAAATACACAGCACTCCCGGAAAGCCTGCTAACCATACCCACAGAGATTGTTGGGTTTTCAAACAATCCGGCAGACTCAACGCCGAACACAAGGGGCTCGACACACCAAGCGAAGACGAGGACGAACCCCAAAAGCAGAGTACGAGGAAACAAAAGAATTTCCCACAAGAAGCAAAAACAGTAAACTTACTCCACATAACAAAACGTGCGGCGCCCATAAAGGTACGCCCCACGGCCTATCCCAAAGGAATCCCGCCACTGGTTGTCAAAACCAATCATCTTCGATCATCTGGATTATTCCAGAAGTATCAGGAACCCAGGCTGGACTGCCCTGGTACTCGATTCAATAATTGGCGGACTCCAGTTTTCAAATGTCCTTATGGACGGTGGCAGCGGACTCAACCTGATATATCAGGACTCAATCCGCCACATGGGGATCGACCCAAAAAGAATTCGCCACAGCAAAACCTCCTTTCAAGGAGTAACGCCAGGTCCGGAGACCCATTGCATGGGTTTTCTCCGGCTCGAGGTTATATTTGGCTCTGCCGATAACTTCCGTCGCGAAGAGCTGACTTTCCACATCGTCCCATTCTCAAGTCGCTACCAAGCACTACTGGGACGCGAAGCTTTCGCCCGCTTTAACGCAATACCGCATTATGCATCTCTTACGCTTAAGATGCCCGGTCCACGCGGCATCATCTCCTTAAAGGGGAAGCAGTGAGAACACCTCCCCCAAGCGGAGGATTGTGCGGCCGATTTAACAGCCCCACAATACAATGGCTTCACCAGCCAGAACATCGGAACAGGTCATTAAGACCACGGACACGGATAGACGAGTCCGGCACAAAGTATCGTTGATAAAGGCTTAGTGGCCATATACCCCTGCACTAGGGGCTTCACACGTATAAAATAAGAGACAATAAAGCTCAATTTTTCATATTTTACTTTACCCTTTGTTTATTTCATATAACTTTTGTTCGGCACGCCCCTTTTTCAACTTAGTTGCTCTCTTTTTACAGATGAACGTCGTGCTGCGCCAGTCTAGGATACGACACAACGGAGACACAAGCGCAGACGTGCAGTAGGGACCCGTTCCAAGGATTCTTTTCAGATTAAGACCCTGCGTAAACCTTTTTTACTGTCTCTTGTTGATACACATCCCCTGGTTCTATGACCAAGGAGGAGGCTGGCGTCTTGGCATGTGGCCACGTCAGAATTCTTGCGCGTACCTGGACACTAGGGGCTTATACCTCAGAGCGTTACCTCGCCCGCTCTCATAAAGGCCGAATACCTTAGGGAGTGTTCAGCGTCGCGAGTTTGGCCTTATATGCATCAGCTCCGAGTCATGATTTTGGTCAAATGTTGGGTTGCCCGGCTCCTGTGTTCGGCCGCCTTACGTTCCGCTCTATCGGCTAAGGCGGCACCAGGCGAACTACTGCGATTGTGCCCTGGTTCGGCCAGGCGAGCACCTCAGTAGAGAAAGCCGAAAACCGACTGTCATGATATGGCGTGAGACTGGTCAACCACTCGATGACTCTCCGGAATCTGTAGGATTCCTCCACATTAACGAAGGGCCGTTTCCCGGCCAGGCACATACGCGCCCCGAATTCGGGTGAGCGCAGTCGCCACCAAGGGGCTACCTAAATAGTCCCATTGTCAAGCTCCTATGGCTAAGTGAAAGTGTTAAAGCATTATAGTCCGGTTGCCTAGCTCGCTGCGCTATCACCTCCTTTGTAGGACCAAGACGTTGGATTAAGTGTGAAAATGTGCCTTCTGCGAGCACCCCCGCACTATGTGCGTGGGGGCTGAAGCCAACGACTGCCATCTTTCAGATTCTGTATATATACGTTAAAACGACCGCACAGGAGGTGTTCCAAAAACTTGAAGGCACAAGTATAAAAGGCTACTGCAATTCATCAAAATATTGTTTTATAATTACATATGCTATCAGAACATAGCATCCTTCGAGCACTGCGTCTCTATTACACGAGCGCCTTCAAGGACTTCCTGAAAATAGTGCCCGGAGGGTACTCGGCTTTTGTCCGAATCTCGGGATGCAACAACGGTGGTCTCCATCTCTGCCCAGTATGTCTTGACACGGGCAAGAGCCATCCGTGCGCCCTCTATGCATGCTGACCTCTTCATCGCATTGATACGTGGCACCGCGCCAAGGAATTGCTGCACCAAGATGAAATAACTCTTCAGCTCCGATCTCCCCGGCCACATATGACCCATGACGTACTTCATGGCGAGTCCGGACAATCTATTCAGTTCGGCCCATTGAGCCAGACGATCGTCCACTGCCAGTGGACGCTCTGGATTGTGAAACTGCGACCAGAAAAGCCTTTCCACTTTGCGATCTTCTTGATCTCGAAAGTGTTCGATCGCATCAGCAGCACTCGCTGCCAAATCCAGATAGGTGTCCTCCACACTCCACATCTGGTCCAACAGAGCAAACTTCGGATCGCAAAACTTCCTCCGCAGCATAAAGGGCTTTCCGGCCGCAATCTGTCCGGCCTGACGCAGTTCCTCCTTCGCAGCTCTCATCGCAGAGCAAGCGTCCTTGGCATCAGCAACGGCCTTCTCTAAATCCGTCTGTCTCGCCCGGTCTTCTTTGTCAAGAAGCTTGCAACGGTCAGCAGCGCTTTTTAACTTCACGGCCATCTCGGCCATCTCCTTCTTGCTTCGGCAGTGAGCAGCCTGTTCGGCTCTCAGCTCTTCAAGGGCCTTCTTGGTAGCCGCATCACTTTTCCTGGCTTGTTCCTTAGCTCGGGCAAGTTCCGCCCGAAGACTCTCCACGGCGGCCGCACCATCTGCGTCAAGCACACACATTGTAAGATACTGGCATAAAGCTCCTCTTACCAGATGCCGCCCGAGGAATTGCATACCTTGAGCCTCATCAAGCCGCTCGTTGACGAGCGCGATGTCGGCATCTGCCACGTCAAGTTGCCGCTTTAGTTCGGCAAAATCATCAGTTCGGCTCGATTCCGGACACTTCGCCACATGTATACAAAGGCAACATTTTAGACCTGGGATTATGATCCTCTGCGCGCCGTCAATTTTGACAAGACACAGAGTCTCAGGGGCTACTATCTACACAGGACGCATCTTGTTTATGCGCAACTGACAAAGAAGTACATTATCAAACGTACCTCAAAACCCGTCAGCAAACTTCTGACGGCCTCATGCAATCCGCTTTCCGCGGACAAAATCCTTCCAATCACCGTACCCATCAATGCACGGTGCTCCTCTGAGATAGAAGCTCGCCCCAGCAGAATCATCAACTCCTCCGACCGCGCATCGGACGGTGCCGGACTCGTCCTATGACCTCCATCGAAGGCCGGACGTGGAGAACCTTGAGGGGCCATATGGCTACCTTCCACCCCTGCCGGATTCGGAGAAACCCTCCGCGATGACACCTCAGGGTCGCCCGCCTCGCCAGGCGGTACGATAGGGGGAGGCGTTCCACTCTCCATCATCTCCGGAAGAAGATCCCCCGAAGACGAGCTCTGCTGAGAAGGGCTGAGGTCCGAGCTATAAAGTAAAATTTCGGTTAATCTTCTCAGATAAAAAGCAAGGATTTCTCTCCTCCCTTTAAAGGAAAATCTTTCTCTACTTACGGCTCGCTGGAGGGCTGATCCCTTTGAGGGCATAGTTCGGCCGAGGATCTCCCCGGCGTCGGACCCTCTGACGAGGACTTTTCCCCCCACTTTGAGGCCATGGTCTCCGGGTTGTCAGAGGCGGCCCTCTTCTTCCCCTTAGGAGAGGAATTGTCGGTTCCTCCCTTCGGAGCAGCCTCCTTCGAGGAGGCCATAGTTTCCTTGTCCTCCCCCTCACTTCCCTCCAAAGGCACGATCTTCAACATCCTGACTAGCACGGGATCCGGCCTGGTCTCAGGAAGGGGAGCCGGACACCTGATCAGCTTTGCCTTGGATATCCACTCCTGTTTAAAAGGACAGCTCTTTTTGGGGCGAGTTTATGACAATCTTACGGGTAGCGAGTCCGGGCACAAGGTTACTTACTTGAGTATCCGGACGATTGCAGCTTAAACCTGCGTCCTCGGTCAAATCCGAACACATCGCTTGTGATCCGAAGAACATTTTATACATCTCCACGGGCGTTGCGCCCATAAATGCTGGAGAGCTCATGGTCCCTCCGGATTAAACTCCCATAGACGAAGGAAGCGACATTTGCCGGGCAGTGTTCGGCGAATCAGCATGACCTGCGTCACCTTGACCAGGTTGAGGTCTCTTTCTAAGAGATCCCTGATGCAGCCCTGCAACAAGGGCACGTCTTTGGATAACCCCCAATCTAATCCTTTGTTAACCCACGACGCTAGCCATGGTGGGGGACCCGAGCGAAAGGCAGGAGGCGCCACCCACTTGGCGCTCCTAGGAGCGGTGATATAGAACCACTCTCGTTGCCACAAGCTGAGCTCGTCTTGAAAGGATCCCTCGGGCCATGGAGCATCAGCATTCTTACTTATGACAGCGCCTCCGCACTCTGCGTGCCGTCCCTCGATCATCTTCGGCTCCACTCCAAAAGTTTTGAGCCATAATCCGAAGTGAGGAGTAACATGGAGGAACGCTTCGCACACAACGGTGAATGAGGAAATATGGAGGATGGACCTCGGAGCTAAGTCATGAAATTCCAGCCCACAATAGAACATCACCCCCCTCATGAAGGGATCCATCGGGAAGCCTAACCCCCGAAGGAAGTGAGACATGAACACCACGCTCTCACCAGGCTGGGGACTGGGAATAGCCTGCCTTTGAGCAGGCAACCTATGCGAAATTTCGGCGGTCAAGAACTTCGCCTCTCTCAACTTTAGCACGTCCTCCTCCGTGACAGAGGAGGGCATCCATCGGCCTTGAAGGTCGGAACCGGACATTGTCGAAGGTCCGGAGCGCCTGGAATCTGGAGCCTAAGGTGTTGGAACTCGAGGCGACGGGCGAACTTGTTTTGAGATTGGAGAAAAGGAGTAAGGCCTTGGTCTCTTTATAAGAGGTTGAATACCAGGAGCCCTCCCCGTAACCATTTGGGACTCGCCTTTAATCGAGAAGACATGCTAACGGGCACGATTGGGTTACCCACGTCCGTATTGATGAGAATCCCGTAAGTAAAGGGGACACGATCTCTGCTTTGACAAGACGTGCCAAGGAAACCGCCTCGCAAAACACGCTGAGGTGGAGAAGTGAAAACGATTTGAATAAAGGCTTGGCCGTAGTGTGATGTCACGCTGCGGAATATGTCAGCAGATTAGATTTGTGTTAATATTATTCTCTCTGTGGCATTACGTGGAAACTTATTTTGCAGAGCCGGACACTACTCTTGGTGTTTACAAACTTTTATGAAGAATTTGGAGGAGGAACCCGCCTTGCAATGCCGAAGATGATCTGCGCGCCGGACTCGTCGTCATTGAAGCCTGGTTCAGGGGCTACTGAGGGAGTCCTGGATTAGGGGGTGTTCGGGTAGCCGGACTATACCTTCAGCCGGACTCCAGGACTATGAAGATACAAGATTGAAGATTTCGTCCCATGTCCGGATGGGACTTTCCTTGGCGTGGAAGGCAAGCTTGGCGATGCGGATATTCAAGATCTCCTACCATTGTAACCGACTTTGTGTAACCCTAACCCTCTCTGGTGTCTATATAAACCGGAGGGTTTTAGTCCGTAGGACAACTTCATCATAGAACAATCATACCATAGGCTAGGTTCTAGGGTTTAGCCTCCTTGATCTCGTGGTAGATCTACTCTTGTACTACCCATATCATCAATATTAATCGAGCAGGACGTAGGGTTTTACCTCCATCAAGAGGGCCCGAACCTGGGTAAAACATTGTGTACCTTGTCTCCTGTTACCATCCGCCTAGATGCACAGTTCGGGACCCCCTACCCGAGATCCGCCGGTTTTGACACCGACAATCTTAAACTGCATGATATCCATCCCCACTGTCAGCTCCAACCCTCCCTCTCTCTGAATATCCACATTAACCCTCTCCTTCGCACCTTCTGCTCTGCCCCTTCTAGCTCCGCCTCCTCTACCCCCTTCTTCCTCCACGCCCCCAACAGGGCCAACACCCCCTCTACCTCCATCACTCCCTTCACCTCTATCTCCTTGGCCACCAGAACCCACTGGTTCACTGACCCAATGTAGCCACTCCCCCATTCGTAGAGAGCAGTATCGTGTACTCCATCACCACATTCCTCCACAACATGTCCCATGCGCCCACAAAAATAACAGAAATCTGGAAGTTTCATAGAACACCGAATATCTCTTCCTCTCTTTCAAGGTAATGTGCACAAACCTTACTAATGGTATGGTAACATTAACAAACACCCGAACTCTCAAGAAGTTTGATGGGTTGATCCTACCTTCATTCACCGTGACTGTAAAAGGAGGTTCTCCCACCTTCTTTGCGACCTTCTCAGCTAGCTCCTTCTTCCTCGTCAATCCGTCCGGCAACCCTTTTATTCTAGCCCACAAGGGATACATGTTTATCTCGTATTCTTCTACATCTGAGAAGCCATCATATTCTACTAACACCACCGGGTCTCTCCTGAACTGCCACGGTCCCCCTTCCATCACACGCTTCCAATCACCCAAGCAATGGCATTGAGCCAAGACCAAGTTGGGCCCCTTAATGTTAAAGGTCACCCCCTGCGCACAAGCCCACGCGTTCCTCATGGAATTCAACAGAGAAGCATGGCTAAACGGCCGTAGGGTGTGAACCCTAAAAAGCGCCATCCAGCGAACATCCTTGATCAGATCCTCAAACTCCCCAGATAGGTCCAAATCTTCTTCCTCCTCCCCTTGGAACTTGAGGTTCTCAAACGCGCCCTCTAAATCATGGTCTGGCTCATACTGATCCCAATCTTCCTCCTCCTTGCCCTTCTGCACGTCCGTATCCTCCCCGCCAGTCGTTCTCCCTTCATCTTCAACTCCCTTCACCGCCCCGTCCCCCGAGCCAAGCCCGGCGCCCGCAGCTGGATCTTCAATCCTAGTTGCCGCTACTTCCGGTTTCTCCATCCCACCTCGCACCCCCTGGCCGCCCAAGTTCTCCATGCAATCGTCGGAGGCGGGTCCAGCCAACCCCTCGATGTCCTCCGCTCGAGAACCCGCCGTCGATCGGTGATTTTTACGTAGATCTTGGTGTACTTCGGTGGCATCGCCGAAGGAAGAGTTGGACCCCAGGAAACCCTAGGGGAAAAAGTCTTTGGTGCGATCAATACCGCTTGCTAAATCTCATTCAACTGAGAGCATTTTCAATAGGCGCACAAAAACTACTCCACGTGCTAAAATTCAGATTTTTTGGACGCCGGACAGTTCAAGCAGAAACTGTAAAATAGTGCACATGAAAAAAATCTTGAATTCCTTTTCCTTTTTTTATTTTCGGAATTTGCAAAATCTCATTTTTTTCGAGAAACTGTCAATCTATTCATCTTCACTCATGGCAGTACAAAAAACACCAAAAATAATAAAAATTACATCCAGATTCATAGACCACCTAGCGATGACTACAAGCACTGAAGCGAGCCGAAGGCGCGCCACTGTCATCGCCCCCCTCGCCGGAGCCGGGCACAACTTGTTGTAGTAGACAGTCGGGAAGTCGTCGTGCTAAGGTCCTATAGGACCAACGCCCCAGAACAACAACCGCCGCCAATGAAGAGAATTTTAGAATGGAAGGATCCAACCTGAAGACACATGAACAAAGATGAACAAAGACCGGATCCGAGTGGAGCCACCAAAGACAACCACCGATCAAATCTCGTGAGATTCGCCGGAGACACACCTCCACACGCCCTCTGACGATACTAGACACACCATTGGGACGGGGGCTAGACAGGAAGAACCTTATTCCATCTTCAAGAAGTCGCCGCCGTCTCGTCTTCTTGAGCAGGACACATACCCTAGCAAAACTTGAAGAAGCACATGAAAACGGAGCCCTCCCGCCGGCAAGGGCTAGGATCCACCGCGCACCCATATCCCTAAGGCCACAAGAGACGTGGGAGATCGGCGGCGCCACCGACGGGAGGCAGAAACCCTAGCCGCCTTTTCTTGGAGGAGGGACCGCAAAATCTCATTCAACAGAGATTTAATGAAGCCTCGGTCGTTGCTATTTTTGTACTCCCTCCGTCCGGGTTTCTTAGGCCCCCTCTCATTTTGAGCTAAAATTTGACCTATAAATTTAAGTAATAAAATATAAACTATATGTCAAAAAAATTACACCATCGGAAAGCTCTTTCAAATACAAATCTAACCGTGTACCTTTTGTAGCATATATTTTATATTTTATTTGGAATATGGATGGTCAAATTTTGACTCAAAATACTAAAGGGCCTAATAAATTCGGACGGAGGTACTAGTAAGATCTTCCGTGAAGGTGTCTGTAATTACCTTCTTGGCTGAGACTTCATCAGGTCTTAATCGATCAAGTTCTAGTCACGCCCTTTTTTGTGAGCACCTAGTATATCTCATAAAATTCGACAATTCAGAAGTTTTCATCCCTAAACAGAATCAAATGTTCTAAAGTATATTCATTTTTTCTCTGTCTAGGATGTGTCTTAATTATTGCACATCTGACTTAATTAAACTAGAAAGAAAAAAGGTAAAGAAAATGCTGCACGGATATTAATGTAAAATCAATGACATATTATGCAATACCTAGAACACATCTAAATGTGCTTTTGCAAAACTGATAATTTATACAAATATTTTTTATTTAAATTTATGGACAAAGTGTGATCTAAAATATGAGGGGTCTTATTACATAATCGAACGAATCATATAGGATGCATGCTACTACTAGGGCATGGGAGTCTCGAACGTGAGCAGGCCACCGCCAATATCGAAGATCATGTTGGTGCCTGTTTGCAGCAGGCTGCCGAGAACTGATCCACCCTTCGACGGCAGTACGGTCAGGCACACTTTCAACCCGTCCTTGAAGAAGTAGTTCTCGGGCTTGACCTCCATCGTCGCGTTCACGCCATCGAACACCAGCGTTAGCGCCGGCACCGTCACGCCGGAGAAGGACCACCTCCTGTAGCACAGCTGGCGGAGGTCGTCGGCGTCCACCGGAGTCACACCCTGAGACCCGATGCTGCTCACCAGCGCGCGCCTCAAGGCGCTGTACGCGGTCTCCTCGAGGTAGGTCGCCGGCCAGGTCGAGCTCAGGAATACCCCGCCGGAGCCGTCCGCCTGGAGGTCGAACGTCCCCGCCGGGATGCCGTCGAGGTCATGGCCGTCGACCTGTATGCTGCTGAGCCCGACGTAGTACAGGTCAGGTTGCATGACGCTTCTAAGCAGCGGCGTGGAGCGGCTGCGCTGAGTCTGCGGCACGGCGGCGTCGCCCAGACGGATGACGCTCTCGGAGCCGTCGGCGTCGTCGGACGCCAGAGTGTAGGAGAACCTCGAGAGCCCGAGCTGCGACACGAGGGAGATGTTCCCCCTGCCGAAGCCGAACAGCGCGGACGCGCCGCCGGAGAGCTCCACCGTGCTGCTGGCCACGCAGCCGAACACGATGCCTGGGACGGACGCCGCGCCGAAGGTGAACGTCTCGGTGGCGAAGGAGCCGTCCGTGTAGGCGTTGGACTGGTTGCCGGCGCCGTAGTACGTGGCGTTGTACGCGCAGTCGCCGTCGCCGACGCAGGCAGTCCGGTCGCCTAGCACGCCCGGGCACGTCGGGCTGCCGCAGGGGATCTTGGAGAAGGACGCGGACTCGGCGGGCCGGAAGGCGGTCGTCCGGCAGGAGTCGCAGGGCGCGCACTGCGCCCAGACTAGCTGGGAGGTTATGTCCATGACCCCGGAGATGGCCTGCGCGGGGGACGTCCCGACGGAGACGTCGAAGACGACCAGGCCGGCGGCGTTGGCTCCCACGCCGCCCAGCAGCTGGTTCTTGAGGTGCCCCGCCGCCTTCCAGATGAGCTGCATCACACCCTGCTTCGCTTGCTCTTGCAAGAAAGCTTTGACCAGGTTCCTCAAGAGCGGGGACGCGCGGATGACGGCCGTTCTGAGGAGCGGGACCAGGACGGCCGGCGACGACGAGACGGGCGTGGGCGCATGGAGAAGCTGGAGGATGAGAACCGAAGCTACTAGCGTCGTCATGGCGACTCCGAGGCTTCCACTTGACCGACCCATGCTACTTTCGATCTTCTTGGCTAGCTCCTGGCCGTTGCTGCTGCTTCTTTCTGCTCAACCCGGCAGATTCCTTTTATTTATAGAAAAGACAGATTTGCTCCGGGTTGACTCGGGAGGCAGTGAAATTTCGATGCATTGACATGAAGCACAGCCGGTCGACGCCACCAGAGTCAACGGTCCATGGCATGAGATGCCCATGCATGGCGTTTTCCTATTGGTCATTGCTTTTTTCTTTGCGGGAATTCCAATCCACAGGTATACAGAACGCGCTTTGGCTTTAGGCGTGGATTTTTCTTGCTTGGTGCTGTCAACGTCTCAACTCATGTTGGAATTGACCGCGTGATGGGCGGTTGTACAATACCCTATCCATATATCTAGATACTACTCCCTCCTTCCATCTATATAGAACCTAATGTGTTTTTCAAGACGACCTTTGACTATTGAAAAGATTAATAATACATGACATGCATAATGTGAAAATTATATTATTGAAATTTTTTTCACATACAAATTTGACGACATGCTTTGTGTAAGTTGCATGTCATATATTGTTGCTTTAACATTTGATCAAAGTTAGCCTCGAAAAACGCATTAGGCCCTATATAGATGGAAGGAGGGAGTATTCATCAACATTAATTGAGATTACATGGCCCAAGTAATGTAAAGTTCATCACCGTGCTGAACCCTCTATACAAAAGCTAGCATTATATTTTCTTGTGAGATATTAATCTATTGATATCTTTTGAATATTATTCCATTTTAATTTTTTTATATATTTGAATTCCTAACGACATGATCTTTAAAACAAGGTTAATATTGAATATATTTTAAACGAGTTTAAATTTCATCAACATATTTCACTCATTTAAAAAAACATATTTCACTCACTTAAAATAATCACTTATTTCAAAATGTTGATTGTAGTCATTCCAAACACTGCTTTTACTCATTTAGATAAAACTAATTTTTCTTAATTCAGATAAACAATTTCACTAATTTCAATAAAATAATTTCACTCATTAAAAATCCATTTCAAATACTGATGTAATCATTAAACAAATTCTAATTAGTGAAATAGATTTAGTGAAAAGTCTATCAAAACATTGAAATTTTAAGGTGTTTAGAATCTATCCAAGATTGATCTTGTTCTAAAGGTCTTGACGCGATGGGTTTAAATATATAAAAACTTTCAGAAAAGGAGTTTTGGTTTTAAAGATATGAACAAATTATATTTTGTTAAGGAAACTAAAAATGATGGATTTTGGGAGGAAGATAGAGATGTTGTCAGACATGCATGTGCCGTAGTCTGTTGTGAGCACCAAAGACAGAGGGACGCACACATGGCATTAAGTGGACTGACATGATACGATGCTATATTAATGCAAACAGCTATACATATATGATGAAGCATAATTTGCATGCAATCAGATATCCAGCACAACCAACGATGGATGCATGCACCGGACCTCCCGTGCATAGGAGAAACAATTTTCTCGTTGGACATGGCATTGATCCATTCATCAGAACCAGGAAGCGTGAAGGTCATACTCATGGGAGAGGCAGCAGAGCCATGCATGGACAACCTGTTTTTTCGCATAGCTTCAAGCCGGAGCCTGACCCAACAACAAAGCCCAAAGCATGATGCCCTGCCAAAAGCCTGAAAATAAAGTTTATTAGCAAGAAGCCCGTGCATTGCAATGGGGGTGTACATATTCTAGTGGCACAACGTCAATCTTGCCCAACATATTCCTTACAACCATCATATTATGAATTTTGGTAACATTTAATTTGATTTGATTATGGTAGGGGAAGGCAAGGAAAGTCTTCATTTACTTAAAATTTTGGTAAGATTGATTTGGTTGAGTTAATGCAGGACATGATATCGTATAAGTATCGATTTGATTTAGATTATTCCAAGTTGCCATATTTATGTTGGTTTTATTTTGTGTGCCAACGTTTGGGATATCAAAAACCAATAGAAAACCAAAGAGGGGTGGGGGAGATATCATACAATTTTCTTCCATAGATGTAAATTGCTTCTCGAACTTCAGTTTGCTTCCTGTTGTTTATAACTTCCTTTTTTGGATGGTAAATAAACTTTTTTCCGGTCCAATTGCTTCTATGGCAACTAAGTATTGCTTTCATATGGCTAAATTTTGTTTGTTTGGACTGACCATAGAAAATGATTCCATGGCAACCGGCAATCGCTTCAATGTAGTTGTTTTGTAGGGTGGGAGATTGTTTCGATTTGTTACAAAACAAAACTAAGATTGCTTTAATCTTTAGTTAGAATTGGTGTCACAAACATGTTTCATGCAATCTCACAATTGTTTCAAGGGTGTCGATAAAGTGCTTCCAATGAACTAAAACATTATTTCCATCAAACATTGCTTACTAAAAATAAGAACTTGCAACAATACACTTATAATAAATTGTCGCACCCGAACCCTACCCTCTCCCGCGCCGCCACCCGCGTGGCGGACGGCGAGGGCTCCCAGATCCAGCCACAGGCTTCCCCTTCCCTCGCCGGGGCACGGCCGGCACCGGCGGCGGCAGGGCTCCTTCCCTCCGGCACGGTGGAGCGGCGTGATACGTCTCCAACGTATCTATAATTTTTAATTGTTCCATGCTATTATATTATCTGTTTTGAATGTTTTATATGCATTAATATGCTATTTTATATTAGTTTTGGGACTAACTTATTAACCCAGAGCCCAGTGTCAGTTTCTGTTTTTTCCTTATTTTCGAGTTTCGCAGAAAAGGAATATCAAACGGAGTCCAAACGGAATAAAACTTTACGATGATTTTTCTTGGACCAGAAGTCACACGTAGGACTTGAGAACCAAGTCAGAAGAGTCCCGAGGCGGCGGCAAGGGTGCAGGGCGCGACCCCGGGGGGCGCCCCCTGCCTTGTGGCCCCCCAGAGCTCCTCTAACCCTATTCTTCGGCCTATAAATTCCCAAATATTCCCAAACCCTCACAAGCATCCACAAAAATACTTTTTCGCCGCCGCAACCTTCTGTTCCCGTGAGATCCCATCTTGGGGCCTTTTTCGGCGATCTGTCGGAGGGGGATTCGATCACGGAGGGCATATACATCAACTCTATTGCCCTTTCGATGAAGCATGAGTAGTTTACCTCAGACCTACGGGTCCATAGCTAGTAGCTAGATGGTTTCTTCTCTCTCTATGTTCTTCAATACCATGTTCTCCTCGATGTTCTTGGAGTTCTATCTGATGTAATCTTCTTTTGCGGCGTGTTTGCCAAGATCCAATGAATTTTGGATTTATGATCAGATTATCTATGAATAGTATTTGAATCTCCTCTGAATTCTTATATGCATGATTTGATATATTTGTATTTCTCTTCGAATTATCAATTTGGTTTGGCCGACTAGATTGGTATTTCTTGCAATGGGAGAGTGTGGTTGAAGGAAATATGCCCTAGAGGCAATAATAAAGTTATTATTTATTTCCTTATATCATGATAAATGTTTATTATTCATGCTAGAATTGTATTAACCGGAAACATAATACATGTGTGAATACATAGACAAACAGAGTGTCACTAGTATGCCTCTACTTGACTAGCTCGTTAATCGAAGATGGTTATGTTTCCTAACCATAAACAAAAGAGTTGTTATTTGATTAACGAGATCACATCATTAGGAGAATGATGTGATTGACATGACCCATTCTATTAGCTTAGCACCCGATCGTTTAGTATGTTGCTATTGCTTTCTTCATGACTTATACATGTTCCTATGACTATGAGATTATGCAACTCCCGTTTGCCAGAGGAACACTTTGTGTGCTACCAAACGTCACAACGTAACTGGGTGATTATAAAGGAGCTCTACAGGTGTCTCCAAAGGTACATGTTGGGTTGGCGTATTTCGAGATTAGGATTTGTCACTCCGATTGTCGGAGAGGTATCTCTGGGCCCTCTCAGTAATGCACATCACATAAGCCTTGCAAGCATTGCAACTAATGAGTTAGTTGTGATATGATGTATTACGAAACGAGTAAAGAGACTTGCTGGTAACGAGATTGAACTAGATATTAAGATACCGACGATCGAATCTCGGGCAAGTAACATACCGATGACAAAGGGAACAACGTATGTTGTTATGCAGTCTAACCGATAAAGATCTTCGTAGAATATGTGGGAGCCAATATGAGCATCCAGGTTCCGCTATTGGTTATTGACTGGAGACGTGTCTCGGTCATGTCTACATTGTTCTCGAACCCGTAGGGTCCGCACGCTTAAGGTTTCAATGACAGTTATATTATGAGTTTATGAGTTTTGATGTACCGAAGGAGTTCGGAGTCCCGGATGTGATCACGGACATGACGAGGAGTCTCGAAATGGTCGAGACATAAGGATTGATATATTGGAAGCCTATATTTGGATATCGGAAGTGTTCCGGGTGAAATCGGGATTTTACTGGAGTACCGGGAGGTTACCGGAACCCCCCGGGAGGTATATGGGCCTTAGTGGGCTTTAGTGAAAGAGAGGAGAGGTGGCCAGGGCTGGGCCACGCGCCCCTCCCCCCCTAGTCTGAATAGGACAAGGAGAGGGGGGCGCCCCCCCTTCCTTCTCTCTCTCCTCTTTCCCCCTCCCGAATCCTATTCCAACTAGGAAAGGGGGGGGATCCTACTCCCGGTGGGAGTAGGACTCCTCCTGGCGCGCCCTCCTCCTGGCCGGCCGCACCTCCCCTTGCTCCTTTATATACGGGGGCAGGGGGCACCCCTAGACAAACAAGTTGATCCACGTGATCATATTATTAGCCGTGTGCGGTGCCCCCTTCCACCATAATCCTCGTTAATATTGTAGCGGTGCTTAGGCGAAGCCCTGCGACGGTAGTACATCAAGATCGTCACCACGCCGTCGTGCTGACGGAACTCTTCCCCGACACTTTGCTGGATCGGAGTCCGGGGATCGTCATCGAGCTGAACGTGTGCTAGAACTCGGAGGTGCCGTAGTTTCGGTACTTGATCGTTCGGGCCGTGAAGACGTACGACTACATCAACCGCGTTGTGCTAACGCTTCCACTGTCGGTCTACAAGGGTACGTAGATCACACTCTTCCCTCTCGTTGCTACGCATCACCATGATCTTGTGTGTGCGTAGGAATTTTTTTGAAATTACTACGTTCCCCAACAGTGGCATCCGAGCCTAGGTTTTATGTGTTGATGTTATATGCACGAGTAGAACACAAGTGAGTTGTGGGCGATATAAGTCATACTGCTTACCAGCATGTCATACTTTGGTTCGGCGGTATTGTTGGACGAAGCGGCCCGGACCGACATTACGCGTACGCTTACGCGAGACCGGTTCTCCCGACGTGCTTTGCACAAAGGTGGCTAGCGGGTGACAGTTTCTCCAACTTTAGTTGAACCGAGTGTGGCTACGCCCGGTCCTTGCGAAGGTTAAAACATCACCAACTTGACAAACTATTGTTGTGGTTTTGATGCGTAGGTAAGATTGGTTCTTGCTTAAGCCCGTAGCAGCCACGTAAAACTTGCAACAACAAAGTAGAGGACATCTAACTTGTTTTTGCAGGGCATGTTGTGATGTGATATGGTCAAGACATGATGCTAAATTTTATTGTATGAGATGATCATGTTTTGTAACCGAGTTACCGGCAACTGGCAGGAGCCATATGGTTGTCGCTTTATTGTATGCAATGCAATCGCGCTGTAATGCTTTACTTTATCACTAAGCGGTAGCGATAGTCGTGGAAGCATAAGATTGGCGAGACGACAACGATGCTACGATGGAGATCAAGGTGTCGCGCCGGTGAGGATGGTGATCATGACGGTGCTTCGAAGATGGAGATCACAAGCACAAGATGATGGTGGCCATATCATATCACTTATATTGATTGCATGTGATGTTTATCTTTTATGCATCTTATCTTGCTTTGATTGACGATAGCATTATAAGATGATCTCTCACTAATTATCAAGAAGTGTTCTCCCTGAGTATGCACCGTTGCGAAAGTTCTTCGTGCTGAGACACCACGTGATGATCGAGTGTGATAGGCTCTACGTTCAAATACAACGGGTGCAAAACAGTTGCACACGCAGAATACTCAGGTTATACTTGACGAGCCAAGCATATACAGATATGGCCTCGGAACACGGAGACCGAAAGGTCGAGCGTGAATCATATAGTAGATATGATCAACATAGTGATGTTCACCAATGAAGCTACTCCATCTCACGTGATGATCGGACATGGTTTAGTTGATTTGGATCACGTAATCACTTAGAGGATTAGAGGGATGTCTATCTAAGTGGGAGTTCTCAAGTAATATGATTAATTGAACTTAAATTTATCATGAACTTAGTCCTGGTAGTATTTTGCAAATTATGTTGTAGATCAATAGCTCGCGTTGTTGCTTCCCTGTGTTTATTTTGATATGTTCCTAGAGAAAATTGTGTTGCAAGATGTTAGTAGAAATTATGCGGATTGGATCCGTGATCTGAGGTTTATCCTCATTGCTGCACAGAAGAATTATGTCCTTGATGCACCGCTAGGTGACGGACCTATTGCAGGAGAAGATGCAGACGTTATGAACGTTTGGCTAGCTCAATATGATGACTACTTGATAGTTTAGTGCACCATGCTTAATGGCTTAGAATCGGGACTTCAAAGATGTTTTGAACATCATGGAGCATATAAGATGTTCCAGGAGTTGAAGTTAATATTTCAAGCAAATACCCGAGTTGAGAGATATGAAGTCTCCAACAAGTTCTATAGCTAAAAGATGGAGGAGAATCGCTCAACTAGTGAGCATGTGCTCAGATTGTCTGAGTACTACAATCGCTTGAATCAAGTGGGAGTTAATCTTCCAGATAAGATAGTGATTGACATAATTCTCTAGTCACCATCACCAAGTTAGTAGAACTTTGTGATGAACTATAATATGCAAGGGATAACAGAAATGATTCCCAAGCTCTTCGTGATGCTAAAATCGATGAAGGTAGAAATCAAGAAAAACATCAAGTGTTGATGGTAGACAAGACCACTAGCTTCAAGAAAAGGGCAAAAGGAAGAAGGGGAACTTCAAGAAGAACGGCAAGCAAGTTGCTACTCAAGTGAAGAAGCCCAAGTCTGGTCCTAAGCCTGAGACTAAGTGCTTCTACTGCAAAGGGACTGGTCACTGGAAGCGGAACTACCCCAAGTGATTGGCGGATAAGAAGGATGGCAAAGTGAACATAAGTATATTTGATATACATGTTATTGATGTGTGCTTTACTAGTGTTTATAGCAACCCCTCAGTATTTGATACTAGTTCAGTTGCTAAGATTAGTAACTCGAAACGGGAGTTGCAGAATAAACAGAGACTAGTTAAGGGTGAAGTGACGATGTGTGTTGGAAGTGGTTCCAAGATTGATATGATCATCATCGCACACTCCCTATACTTTCGGGATTAGTGTTGAACCTGAATAAGTGTTATTTGGTGTTTGCGTTGAGCATGAATATGATTTGATCATGTTTATTGTAATACGGTTATTCATTTAAGTAAGAGAATAAATTGTTGTTCTGTTTACATGAATAAAACCTTATATGGTTACACACCCATGAAAATAGTTCGTTGGATCTCGATCGTAGTGATACACATAATCATAATATTGAAACCAAAAGATGCAAAGTTAATAATGATAGTGCAACTTATTTGTGGCACTGCCGTTTAGGTCATGTTGGTGTAAAGCGCATGAAGAAACTCCATGCTAATGGGTTTTTGGAATCACTTGATTATGAATCAGTTGATGCTTGCGAACCATGCCTCATGGGCAAGATGACTAAAATGCCATTCTCCGGAACTATGGAGCGAGCAACTGACTTATTGGAAATAATACATACTGATGTATGAGATCCGATGAGTGTTAAGGCTTGTGGCAGGTATCATTATTTTCTGACCTTCACAGATGATTTGAGCAGATATGGGTATATCTACTTAATGAACACAAGTCTGAAATATTTGAAAAGTTCAAAGAATTTCAGAGTGAAGTGGAGAATCATCGTAACAAGAAAATAAAAGTTTCTACGATATGATCGCAGAGGTAAAATATTTGAGTTACGAGTCTAGCCTTCAGTTAAAACAATGTGAAATAGTTTCACTACTCACGCCACCTGGAACACCACAACATAATGGTGTGTCCGAACATCATAACCATACTTTATTAGATGTGGTGCGATCTATGATGTCTCTTACCGATCTACCACTATCGTTTTGGGGTTAAGCATTAAAGACAGCTGCATTCACGTTTAAAAGGGCACCATCTAAGTCGGTTGAGACAACACAATCTGAACTGTGGTTTGGCAAGAAACCAAAGTTGTCGTTTCTTAAAGTTTGGTATTGTGATGCTTATATGAAAAAGTTTCATCCTGATAAGCTCAAACCCAAATCGGAGAAATATGTCTTCATAGGATACCCAAAGGAGACTATTGGGTACACCTTCTATCACAGATCCGAAGGCAAGACATTCGTTGCTAAGAATGGATCCTTTCTAGAGAAGGAGTTTCTCTTGAAAGAAGTGAGTGGAAGGAAAGTAGAACTTGATAAGGTAATTGTACCTTCTCCCTTATTGAAAAGTAGTTTATCACAAGAAATCTGTTCCTGTGACTACTACACCAATTAGTGAGGAAGACTAATGATGATGATCATGTAACTTTAGATCAAGTTAATACCGAATCTCGTAGGTAAACCAGAGTAAGATCCGCACCAAAGTGGTACGGTAATCCTGTTCTGGAAGTCATGTTACTACACCATGACGAACTTGCGAACTATGAGGAAGCGATGATGAGCCTAGATTCCGCGAAATGGCTTGAGGCCATGAAATCTGAAATGAGATCCATGTATGAGAACAAAGTATGGACTTTGATTGACTTGCCTAATGATCGGCGAGCCATTGAGATTAAATGGATCTTCAAGAGGAAGACGGACGCTGATAGTAGTGTTACTATCTACAAAGCTAGAATTGTCGCAAAAAGGTTTTCGATAGGTTCAAGGTGTTGACTATGATGAGAGTTTCTCACTCGCATCTATGATTAAGTCTGTCTGAATCATGTTAGCAATTGCCGCATTTTATGAAATCCAGCAAATGGATGTCAAAACTGCATTCCTGAATGGATTTCTGGAAGAAGAGTTGTATATGATGCAGCCGGAAGGTTTTGTCGATCCAAAAGGAGCTAACAAAGTGTGCAAGCTCCAGCGATCCATTTATGGACTAGTGCAAGCCTCTCGGAGTTGGAATAAACGCTTTGATAGTATGATCAAAGCATATAGTTTTATACAGACTTGCGGTGAAGCCTGTATTTACAAGAAAGTGAGTGGGAGCACTACAGCATTTCTGATAAGTATATGTGAATGACATATTGTTGATCGGAAATAATGTAGAATTATTCTGCAAAGCATAAAGGAGTGTTTTTAAAGAAGTTTTTCAAAGAAAGACCTCGGTGAAGCTGCTTACATATTAAGCATCAAAATCTATAGAGATAGATCAAGACGCTTGATAAGTTTTTTCAATGAGTACATACCTTGACAATATTTTGAAGTAGTTCAAAATGGAACAGTCAAAGAAAGAGTTCTTGGCTGTGTTACAAGGTATGAAATTGAGTAAGACTCAAAGCCTGACCACGCCAGAAGATAGAGAGAGAATGAAAGTCATTCCCTATGCCTTAGCCATAGGTTCTATAAAGTATGCCATGATGTGTACCGGATCTATTGTATACCCTACACTGTGTTAAGCAAGGGAGTACAATAGTGATCTAAGAGTAGATCACTGGACATTGGTCAAAATTATCCTTAGTGGAATAAGGAAATATTTATCGATTATGGAGGTGACAAAAGGTTCGTCGTAAAAAGTTACGTCGATGCAAGTTTTGACACAGATCTAGATGACTCTAAGTCTCGATCTAGATACATATTGAAAGTGGGAGCAATTATCTAGAGTAGCTCCGCGCAGAGCATTGTAGACATAGAATTCGCAAAATACTTACAGATCTGTATGTGACAGACCCGTTGACTAAAATTATCTCACAAGCAAAACATGATCACACCTTAGTACTCTTTGGGTGTTAATCACATAAATTATGTGAACTAGATTATTGACTCTAGTAAACCCTTTGGGTATAGATCACATGACGATGTGAACTATGGGTGTTAATCACATGGTGATGCGAACTCTTAGTGTTGAATCAATCACATGGCGATGTGAACTAGATTATTGACTCTAGTGCAAGTGGGAGACTGAAGGAAATATGCCCTAGAGGCAATAATAAAGTTATTATTTATTTCCTTATATCATGATAAATGTTTATTATTCATGCTAGAATTGTATTAACCGGAAACATAATACATGTGTGAATACATAGACAAACAGAGTGTCACTAGTATGCCTCTACTTGACTAGCTCGTTAATCGAAAGATGGTTATGTTTCCTAACCATAAGACAAAGAGTTTGTATTTTGATTAACGGGATCACATCATTAGGAGAATGATGTGATTGACATGATCCATCATTAGCTTAGCACCGCCGTTTAGTATGTTGCTATTGCTTTTTCATGACTTATACAGTTCCTATGACTATGAGATTATGCACTCCCGTTTGCCGGAGGGAACACTTGTGTGCTACCAAACGTCACAACAGGAGGAACACTTTGTGTGCTACCAAACGTCACAACATAACTGGGTGATTATAAAGGAGCTCTACAGGTGTCTCCAAAGGTACATGTTGGGTTGGCGTATTTCGAGATTAGGATTTGTCACTCCGATTGTCGGAGAGGTATCTCTGGGCCCTCTCGGTAATGCACATCACATAAGCCTTGCAAGCATTGCAACTAATGAGTTAGTTGTGAGATGATGTATTACGGAACGAGTAAAGAGACTTGCCGGTAACGAGATTGAACTAGGTATTAAGATACCGACGATCGAATTTCGGGCAAGTAACATACCGATGACAAAGGGAACAACATATGTTGTTATGCAGTCTGACCGATAAAGATCTTCGTAGAATATGTGGGAGCCAATATGAGCATCCAGGTTCCGCTATTGGTTATTGACTGGAGACGTGTCTCGGTCATGTCTACATTGTTCTCGAACCTGTAGGGTCCGCACGCTTAAGGTTTCAATGACAATTATATTATGAGTTTATGAGTTTTGATGTACCGAAGGAGTTCGGAGTCCCGGATGTGATCACGGACATGACAAGGAGTCTCGAAATGGTCGAGACATAAAGATTGATATATTGGAAGCCTATATTTGGATATCGAAAGTGTTCCGGGTGAAATCGGGATTTTACCGGAGTACCGGGAGGTTACCGGAACCCCCCGGGAGGTATATGGGCCTTAGTGGGCTTTAGTGGAAGAGAGGAGAGGTGGCCAGGGCTGGGCCGCGCGCCCCTCCCCCCTAGTCTGAATAGGACAAGGAGAGGGGGGTGGCGCCCCCCTTCCTTCTCTCTCTCCTCTTTCCCCCTCCCGAATCCTATTCCAACTAGGAAAGGGGGGAATCCTACTCCCGGTGGGAGTAGGACTCCTCCTGGCGCACCCTCCTCCTGGCCGGCCGCACCTCCCCTTGATCCTTTATATACGGGGGCAGGGGGCACCCATAGACACACAAGTTGATCCACGTGATCATATGCTTAGCCGAGTGCGGTGCCCCCTTCCACCATAATCCTCGATAATATTGTAGCGATGCTTAGGCGAAGCCCTGCGACGGTAGTACATCAAGATCGTCACCACGCCGTCGTGCTGACGGAACTCTTCCCCGAGACTTTGCTGGATCGGAGTCCGGGGATCTTCATCGAGCTGAACGTGTGCTAGAACTCGGAGGTGCCGTAGTTTCGTTGCTTGATTGGTCGGGCCGTGAAGACGTACGACTACATCAACCGCGTTGTGCTAATGCTTCCGCTGTCGGTCTACAAGGGTACGTAAATCACACTCTCCCCTCTCGTTGCTATGCATCACCATGATCTTGCGTGTGCGTAGGAATTTTTTTGAAATTACTACGTTCCCCAATAGTGGCACCCCGAATCAGAGCAACCATTTTACCTTGCATTGCCAGCCCAGAGATCGAGTCTGCTGGCAACACACAACAACTTGGTACAGAAAACAACCGCTTTATTGATTCTAGCGGAAACATAGGTTTGATATTACATCAAGTAGCGAGGCCAAGCGACACACACAGTGCGACTGAACAATATGTACATTATTTAATGAACATGAAGGGGCCTCGATCATGATAACTACGCGGCAGCGGAACAACGACAAAGTGGAACTCCATAGCACAAGGACACCGATGTGGACACGATCTAGACACGGGAAGCACTCCGATCCGATACGACTTTCCTGAAATCTGGCATGACACGCCAGGTCAGTACATTGAATGTACCTGCAAGCTCACGGCAAGCATACGCATAATGGCAAAGAATATCATGACAATTAATCTGGTTTAATGCAATGCATGACATATTACTGATGTGGTGATAAATCAACTTATGCACCGAGTCCCACGGACTCTCTTACCGGACGGGCTACCTCGTAACCAAACAGTGATCATACCCGGATCACAAACGAAACCAACACTTTGGTTCCCGCAACGATCATCTTCAAGATCTCACAAATCATCACATAACCAGTGCCAGACATAAAAATTTAGTGTGCAAGATTACATATTAATGTTGATCCATGGTGTGACTTACTCACGAGCTATGTACATAACTGAGGACATGGCTATCGATAGATTTAAATACACTCTATAGAGGTAGCGCACTTTACCCACACCACGGAACCCATGGCCTCGTCTTCCCATTCGGGTGGACCAACGGCATTCCGACAGAACCCTCCCATCCCCATGGTGAAGAGCTCGGATAGATGTATCCTTTCTGAAGCATTTCATCAAGCTGTTTCTTTAATTCCACTAATTCTGATGAAGGCATCCGATAATACTTCTTGTATAATGGTGAGGTCTCGGGCACGAGATCAATTGCAAACTCAAGCTCCCGGTCTGGCGGCATTCCTGGTAATTCCTTAGGGAATACATCTGGAAACTCACTGACCACAGGAATTAATTCCAATTCTTCAGCTACAACGGTGAAGACCATTTCTTTCTTGGGTATGCTCCTCTGGGCATAGAATTTTGTGGTCCGACATTCCTGACTTGTCAAGGTGACTTCTCTGGTCGCACAGTTGATGCATACTTGATATTGGGTTAACCAGTTCATTCCCAAAATAATATCCAACTTGGCAGACTTGATGACTATCAAGGAAGTTGGAAATTTGACTCCCTTGATATCAATTTCCAAATTACGGCAGAACAGATTGCTTTTGAGAACGGATCCCGGGGATTGTACAATCATACTTTTTTCCCAAAATCGAGCAATAAAACTTGTTTTGGGCAACAAAACTTCGCGAAATAAAAGAGTGGGAAGCCCCAGAGTCAAATAAAATTATTGCAGTATGCTATTAACATAAAACTACCAATGACGACTTCCGGGTCCTCTTGGGCTTCATCCGCGAGAGGTGGTGAACTTGCCCTTGGATGGTCCTCTGGACAGAGTAGGGTCCCATGTGATTGACTTGCGGCCTGAATGGGGCATTTGGCTTGCCGTTCTTGGGGCACTGCCTGGCATAATGTTCGACTTTCCCACAATTAAAGCAGGAATTGTTGCGCTGGCATTCTTTGCGCACCGAGCTGGTCACAACATTCTTGACTTGAGTAGTGGTCTTGTTAACATTCTGCTGCCAATTGGGTTTGTACTCAACCTGACTCTGCTGCCAAGTATGAGCCTTCTGCACTGGTTGTCCATCCTTCTTAGGCTCAAATTTGCGCTTGTAATCATTATTAGCAGGTGTTGGGGAACGTAGCAGAATTTAAAATTTTTCTACGCATCACCAAGATCAATCTATGGAGTTATCTAGCAACGAGGGAAAGGGGAGTGCATCTACATACCCTTGTAGATCGCGAGCGGAAGCGTTCAAGAGAACGGGGTTGATGGAGTCGTACTCGTCGTGATCCAAATCACCGATGGCCTAGCACCGAACGGATGGCACCTCCGCATTCAACACACATACGGTTGGGGAGACGTGTCCTCCTTCTTGATCCAGCAAGGGGGAAGGAGAGGTTGATGGAGATCCAGCAGCACGACGGCGTGCTGGTGGAAGCAATGACGATCTCGGCAGGGCTTCGCCGAGCTCAGCGAGAGGGAGAGGTGTCACGGGAGGGAGAGGGAGACGCCAGGGGCTAGGGTGCTGCTGCCCTCCCTCCCCCCACTATATATAGGACCCCTAGGGGGGCGCCGGCCCTAGGAGATGGGATCTCCAAGGGGGGCAGCGGCCAAGGGGGGTGACTTGCCCCCCAAGCCAAGTGGGGCGCCCCCACCCCTAGGGTTTCCAACCCTAGGCGCAGGGGGAGGCCCAAGGGGGGCGCACCAGCCCATCAGGGGCTGGTTTGTAACACCCCGGATGTAACTTTCCCTATTTGTACTCCAACTCTTGCCGTTTCCGGCGTTAAGTTATATTTATTTCCTTGGGTTCGGTTTCTTTGTCTCCGTGTGTTGTTGTATTTGTCATGCATCTCATATCATGTCATCATGTGCATTGCATTTGCATACGTGTTCGTCTCATGCATTCGAGCATTTTCCCCGTTGTCCGTTTTGCATTCCGGCGCTTCGTTCTCCTCCGCTGGTCATTTCTAGCTTTCTTTCGTGTGTGGGGATTAAACATTTCCGGATTGGACCGAGACTTGCCAAGCGGCCTTGGTTTACTACCGGTAGACCGCCTGTCAAGTTTCGTACCATTTGGACTTCGTTTGATACTCCAACGGTTAACCGAGGGACCGAAAAGGCCTCATGTGTGTTGCAGCCCAACACCTCTCCAATTTGGCCCAAAACCCACCTAACTCTGCTCCATATTCTAGAGCGTTCGATCACGATCGCGTGGCCGAAAACCGCACCTCATTTGGACTCTCCTAGCTCCCTCTATGCCTATTTATAGCCCCTCCTCTGAAATCTCGGGTTCATTTCGTCCCTAACCCTAGATCCAGTCGTCCTCTCGCGCGTCGGACATATTCCCGCCGACGGACATTGTCCGGTCCGCCTCCCGCCGCCGCGTGTCACGCCGGCATTGGACCGCGCCGCCGCCCCACCTCGTCATCGCCACCCGCCTCCACCGGCTCGCCCGCGCCGCACGAGCACGTCGCCGGCTCCGCCGCCTCGCCGCCCAGCGCCCTCACCGCCGCGCCCCTCGCGCTCGCCGCCATCGACAGCCGCCCGCCGGAGCCGCGACCCGCCGCCTACTCCGGCCGCCGCCAAGCCGCGCCACGCCGGCGAGCTCGCCGTTCGGCCTCGCCCCGCCGCCATTCTTCCTCGGCTCGCCGCCGCCGCTACAGTGACCGGGAGGATCCAGATCTGGATCGGGGTGAACAGTAACCCTAGGTCATTTTTTTTCCTAAGTCCCGAAATTCTTGATCCATATGCTCCTGTTCGAGGCCCCGTAACTTTGCATCCATAGCTCCGATTCATGCATATAGCATATCAAAATGTTCATCCCAGAGAGTACATCATTTCATTCCATTGCATCATTTTCATTTGACCTCATCTTGATGCCCGAAATGCTGTTAGAAGAGGGCTACTTGAGTTAATTGTCAGATCTGCTACTCCGTTTAGCACTTTTGTCATTTTTGCCATGATTATTGTGTGCATGCTATGCCCGTGAGTTCTACATGTGTTTTGTTAAGGGTTTTGTCATCTCTCCAGAGGTGCAACCCATGTATTTTTAGGATGTGTGTGGTGACTTGTGCAAGCTTGCAAAGTGGTGCACTTGCTAATTCTGTTTTCAGGGACTTAGTAATTTCACTAAGTCCTGGGATTGTTTATCTCACGATGCCTTATGTTCTTGTTGTTTCCTAGTGATCCATGCCTCTTTTGAGGATGGTCAGTAAGGGAGTTTTGTTAATATTGTAGTGATCTATCAATCCATGTCTTTGTTTGCAATTATGGAGCACCCTAGCTTGAGTCAATCGAGCTCTACTTTTGCTTCGTTGCGAATCTGGGCAGATCGTCAACTTGTTTCCGATTTTGCCGATGTTATTGTAGTTGATCCGTGCATGATATGCCATTGTTCTTGCCATGTCTAGCTTGCATTTTGTGCCTTCTTAAGGGATGTATACTTGTCTTGTCATGACTTGCACCGTGGTGAGTGCATCGAGCTCGTAAACATGCCTTCGTGAGTTATGTTTCAGCATGTCCCAGTTTTCACTGTCTGAAAACTGATTATGTTTTTGCTATGTTCGTGGGCTTGTTAGTATATTTTGTGATCCCTTTTGGCTCAAGGTCACTAAGGGACTTTTGTTAAGATTGTTGAGTAGCTCCATGCCATGTCTTTCTTTGTCATGTTCAGGTCCTGTAACATGTTGTTTTGTCGCTTCGAAGAGGGCTATATGATCTGAAATTCCAGACAGGTGTTAATTTCACTAAGTCTGAGATCTGTTTTACCATTTGCGTTTTTGCCATGCTTGTTTGAACCTCCTAATAGATGAATTGGCCGTAGCTCAGTGCTAGACTTTTGTTAAGAATCTTGTGTGCATCCCTGCCATTTATTTTGTTGTCATGTTTGGGTGCTGTAGCATGTTCATTTCATTGCATTTAGATGCCTACTTGCTGTAAATCGCAGACCGGTGTCATTTTTGAATCGCTTGCCATTTCCAAACCGTAACTCCGATTCCGGCGTTCTTTATATCGTTTTCAAGCGATTTCATCTCATCTTTCCAGTGGCACACTTGGTTTTCCAAGTTGAGGCCAGGTTCATGCATTTCCTGTCATATCTTGCATTTTGCATCCCGCATCGCATCCCGCATAGCATATCATCTTTGCATCGTAGTGTTGGAGTTTGCACGTGGTTGATTGTATCCTTGTTGCTTGTTGTCTTGTTTGGGTAGAGCCGGGAGACGAGTTCGCTAATGAGGAGCCCGTTGAGTTTGCTTTTGAGGATCCAGTCAACTCTGACAATTGTGCAGGCAAGATGATCATACCCTCGAAATCACTACTATCTTTGCTATGCTAGTTTGCTCGCTCTTTGCTATGCCATTGCTACGATATCTACCACTTGCTTGCAAGCCTCCCAAATTGCCATGTCAAACCTCTAACCCACCATTGTCCTAGCAAACCGTTGATTGGCTATGTTACCGCTTTGCTCAGCCCCTCTTATAGCGTTGCTAGTTGCAGGTGAAGATTGGAGGCCGTTCCTTGTTGGAACATCTTTTATTTACTTGTTGGGATATCATTATATTGCCATGTTATCTTAATGCATCTATATACTTGGTAAAGGGTGGAAGGCTCGGCCTCTCGCCTAGTGTTTTGTTCCACTCTTGCCGCCCTAGTTTCCGTCATATCGGTGTTATGTTCCCGGATTTTTGCGTTCCTTACGCGGTTGGGTTATAATGGGAAACCCTTGATAGTTCGCCTTGATTAAAGCTTTTCCAGCAATGCCCAACCTTGGTTTTACCATTTGCCACCTAGCCTTTTTTTTCTTGGGTTACCGGAGCCCAAGGGTCATCTTATTTTTAACCCCCCCGGGCCAGTGCTCCCTCTGAGTGTTGGTCCGAACCGGGCAGCCTGCGGGGCCACCTCGGGGAAACTTGAGGGTTGGTTTTACTCGTAGCTTGACCTATCTGAGTGTGCCCTGAGAACGAGATATGTACAGCTCCTATCAGGATTTGTCGGCACATTCGGGCGGTGTTGCTGGTCTTGTTTTAACTTGTCGAAGTGTCTTGAATTACCGAGATACCGAGTCTGATCGGAACGTCTTGGGAGGAGGTCTATTCCTTCATTGACCGTGAGAGCTTTTCATGGGCTAAGTTGGGACACCCCTGCAGGGATTGAACTTTCGAAAGCCGTGCCCGCAGTTATGGGCAGATGGGAATTTGTTAATGTCCGGTTGTAGATAACTTGAACCTTAATTAATTAAAATGAATCAACTGAGTGAGTTACCTTGATGGCCTCTTCTCGGCGGAGTCTGGGAAGTGGACACGGTGTTGGAGTAATGTTTGCGCAGGATATTCTCTATTTTCTCGCCCGCGCTTGCCTCCTCTTCTCGCTCTCTTTTGCGAATAAGTTAGCCACCATACTTGCTAGTCGCTTGCTGCAGCTCCACTCATATTTTACCTTGCCATACCTATAAGCTTAAATAGTCTTGATCGCGAGGGTGCGAGATTGCTGAGTCCCTGTGGCTCACAGATTACTATTACACCAGATGCAGGGCCTGATGATTCCGCTCCAGGAGACGCGTATGAGCTCAAGTGGGAGTTCGATGAAGACTCTCAACGATACTACGTTTCCTTTCCCGATGATCAGTAGTGGTGCCCAGTTGGGGGTGATTGGGACCGTGTGGCATGTTGGGTTCTCTTTTATTTTGGCGCCGTAGTCGGGCCATGAGTGTTTGGGATGATGTAATGTTATTTATGTACTTGATTGACGTGGCGAGTGTAAGCCAACTATGTTATCTCCCTTTTATTTATCATATTACATGGGATGTTCTGAAGATTGCCTAACTTGCGACATATGCCTTCAATGCGATTATGTCTCTAAGTCGTGCCTCAACATGTGGGAGCTATAGTCGCATCGAGGGTGTTACAAGTTGGTAATCAGAGCCTTCCCCGACCTTAGGAGCCCCATTGCTTGATCGTTTTTATCGGCCGAGTTGTGTCTAGAAAGTGTTTTGAGTCATTTAGGAATTATATATCGGAGAGTTTAGGAATTCTTTTTACTTCCCAGTCTCCTCATCGCTCTGGTAAGGCATCCTGACGTAGAGTTTTGACTCTTCTCTTCTCAAATTTTCACTAAAATTTTTTTAGGATCACGTGGGTATCTTGGAATCGTTCCGATGGTTTTATGATGAGAACATTGTCTTGGTGCCTCCTGTCAGGGGTTTAGTGGAAGTGTCCCAGGGAGTTGAGCTCTGAGGTGTTGTCATCATAATTTTATCGTTGCAGTTCTGGAATACCTGAGTTTAGTACGCCGACATCGAAAATCTCTTTTATGCAGTTCGTTGGTGAGATAACCTCGACGCCACCCAGTACTGGGGCGGGAGTTCGGGAGTATTGCCATAACTTGTATAACGGATGCTTTTCGAAGGTTGAGGTAGATGGTTTCCGAAGGTTTCTTGGTTATGTGTTGAAGGATGGATACAGCTGGATGTAGGATTTGCTAGTTTGGGTGAGATATTATGCTTCCCCTGTATCCCCAGCACCTGATTGCATAACCGGAAAGGTTCGGGAGTTTCATAGGTGGGAATTCTAGTAGCTCTAGTTCTTCTTCCACGGATATTGGTTTGAGATTGGGGTTTCTTACCGATTATTTGTTCTTGATCCGTACCTTGTTGATTTATTTCTTGATCCGTATCCCAATACCTCGTTCAATCTCGTTTCCGGCAAGTCACTTTACTCGTACCGTAATGCATGATCCCGTGATCAACCACTTGGTCACATTGAGCTCATTATGATGATGCATTACCGAGTGGACCCAGAGATACCTCTCCGTCATACGGAGTGACAAATCCCAGTCTCGATTCGTGCCAACCCAATAGACACTTTCGGAGATACCCGTAGTGCACCTTTATAGTCACCCAGTTACGTTGTGACGTTTGGCACACCCAAAGCACTCCTACGGTATCCGGGAGTTGCACAATCTCATGGTCTAAGGAAATGATACTTGACATTTGGAAAAGCTCTAGCAAACGAACTACACGATCTTTGAGCTATGCTTAGGATTGGGTCTTGTCCATCACATCATTCTCCTAATGATGTGATCCTATTATCAATGACATCCAATGTCCATAGTTAGGAAACCATGACAATCCTTTGATCAATGAGCTAGTCAACTAGAGGCTCACTAGGGACGTGTTGTGGTCTATGTATTCACACATGTATTACGATTTCCGGATAACACAATTATAGCATGAACAATAGACAATTATCATGAACAAGGAAATATAATAATAACCATTTTATTATTGCCTCTAGGGCATATGTCTGACAGTCCCCCACTTGCACTAGAGTCAATAATCTAGTTACATTGTGATGAATCGAACACCCATAGAGTTCTGGTGTTGATCATGTTTTGCTCTAGGGAGAGGTTTAGTCAACGGATTTGCTACATTCAGGTCCGTATGTACTTTACAAATATCTATGTCTCCATTTTGAACACTTTCATGAATGGAGTTGAAGCGACGCTTGATATGCCTGGTCTTCCTGTGAAACCTGGGCTCCTTGGCAAGGGAAATAGCTCCAGTGTTGTCACATAAGAGAGTCATCAGGCCCGCCGCATTGGGAATGACTCCTAGGTCGGCAATGAACTCCTTCACCCAGTATGCTTCTCGTGCTGCCTCCGAGGCTGCCATGTACTCCGCTTCACATGTAGATCCCGCCACAACGCTCTGCTTGCAACTGCACCAGCTTACTACCCCACCATTCAAAATATACACGTATCCGGTTTGTGACTTGGAGTCATCCAGATCTGTGTCGAAGCTAGCATCGACATAACCCTTTACGACGAGCTCTTCGTCACCTCCATAAACGAGAAACATATCCTTAGTCCTCTTCAGGTACTTCAGGATATTCTTGACCGCTGTCCGGTGTTCCATGCTGGGATTACTTTGGTACCTTCCTACCAAACTTACGTCAAGGTTTACATCAGGTCTGGTACACAGCATAGCATACATGATAGACCCTATGGCCAAGGCATAGGGGACGACACTCATCTTTTCTCTATCTTCTGCCGTGGTCGGGCATTGAGCCGTGGTCAATCTCGTACCATGCAACACAGGCAAGAACCCCTTCTTTGACTGATCCATATTGAACTTCTTCAATATCTTGTCAAGGTACGTACTCTGCGAAAGACCAATGAGGCGTCTCGATCTATCTCTATAGATCTTGATGCCTAATATGTAAGCAGCTTCTCCAAGATCCTTCATTGAAAAACACTTGTTCAAGTAGGCCTTTATGCTTTCCAAGAATTCTATATCATTTCCCATCAACAATATGTCATCCACATACAATATGAGAAATGCTACATAGCTCCCACTCACTTTCTTGTAAATGCAGGCTTCTCCATAAGTCTGCGTAAACCCAAATGCTTTGATCGTCTCATCAAAACGAATGTTCCAACCCCGAGATGCTTGCACCAGCCCATAAATCGAGCGTTGGAGCTTGCACACCTTGTCAGCATTCTTAGGATCGACAAAACCTTCCGGCTGCATCATATACAATTCTTCCTTAAGGAAACCATTAAGGAATGCCGTTTTGACGTCCATTTGCCATATCTCATAATCATATAATGCGGCAATTGCTAACATGATTCGGACGGACTTCAGCTTCACTACGGGTGAGAAAGTCTCATCGTAGTCAACCCCTTGAACTTGTCGATAACCCTTAGCAACAAGCCAAGCTTTATAGATGGTTACATTACCATCCGCGTCTGTCTTCTTCTTAAAGATCCATTTATTTGCTATGGCTCGCCGATCATTGGGCAAGTCAGTCAAAGTCGATACTTCGTTTTAATACATGGATCTTATCTCGGATTTCATGGCTTCCAACCATTTGTCGGAATCTGGGCCCGCCATCGCTTCTTCATAGTTCGAAGGTTCACCATTGTCTAACAACATGATTTCCAGGACAGGGTTGCCGTACCACTCTGGTGAGGAACGTGTCCTTGTGGACCTACGGAGTTCAGTAGCAACTTGATCTGAAGTTTCATGATCATCATCATTAACTTCCTCTCTAGTCGGCGCAGGCACCTCAGGAACATTTTCTTGAGCTGCGCCACTCTCCGGTTCAAGAGGCAATACTTCATCAAGTTCTACTTTCCTCCCACTTACTTCTTTCGAGAGAAACTCTTTCTCTAGAAAGGATCCATTCTTGGCAACAAAGACCTTGCCTTCAGATCTGAGGTAGAAGGTATACCCAATAGTTTCTTTAGGGTATCCTATGAAGACGCATTTTTCCGATTTGGGTTCGAGCTTTTCAGGTTGAAGTTTCTTGACATAAGCATCGCATCCCCAAACTTTTAGAAACGACAGCTTAGGTTTCTTCCCAAACCATAATTCATACGGTGTCGTCTCAACGGATTTCGACGGAGCCATATTTAAAGTGAATGCGGCAGTCTCTAAAGCATAGCCCCAAAATGACAGCGGTAGATCGGTAAGAGACATCATAGATCGCACCATATCCAATAGAGTGCGATTATGACGTTCAGACACACCATTACGCTGAGGTGTTCCAGGCGGCGTGAGTTGTGAAACTATTCCACATTTCCTTAAGTGCGTGCCAAATTCGTGACTCAAGTATTCTCCCCCACGATCTGATCACAAGAACTTGATTTTTCTGTCACATTGATTCTCAACCTCACTCTGAAATTCCTTGAACTTTTCAAAGGTCTCAGACTTGTGTTTCATTAAGTAGACATACCCATATCTACTCAAGTCATCAATGAGGGTGAGAACATAACGATAGCCACCGCGAGCCTCAACACTCATTGGACCGCACACATCAGTATGTATGATTTCCAATAAGTTGGTTGCTCGCTCCATTGTTCCTGAGAACGGAGTCTTGGTCATTTTACCCATGAGGCATGGTTCGCACGTGTCAAATGATTCATAATCAAGAGACTCCAAAAGTCCATCTGCATGGAGCTTCTTCATGCGTTTGACACCTATGTGACCAAGGAGGCAGTGCCACATGTATGTGGGACTATCATTATCAACCTTACATCTTTTGGTATTCACACTATGAATATGTGTAACATTACGCTCGAGATTCATTAAGAATAAACCATTCACCAGCGGAGCATGACCATAAAACATATCTCTCATATAAATAGAACAACCATTATTCTCGGATTTAAATGAGTAGCCGTCTCGAATTAAATGAGATCTTGATACAATGTTCATGCTCAAAGCTGGCACTAAATAACAATTATTGAGGTTTAAAACTAACCCCGTAGGTAAATGTAGAGGTAGCGTGCTGACGGCGATCACATCGACCTTGGAACCATTCCCGACGCGCATCGTCACCTCGTCCTTCGCCAGTCTCCACTTATTCCGCAACTCCTGCTTTGAGTTACAAATGTGAGCAACCGCACCGGTATCAAATACCTAGGAGCTACTACGAGTACTGGTAAGGTACACATCAATTACATGTATATCACATATACCTTTAGTGTTGCCGGCCTTCTTGTCCGCTAAGTATTTGGGGCAGTTCCGCTTCCAGTGAGCACTTCCCTTGCAATAAAAACACTCAGTCTCGGGCTTGGGCCCATTCTTTGGCTTCTTCCCGGCAGCTTGCTTACCGGGCACGGCAACCCCCTTGCCGTCCTTCTTGAAGTTCTTCTTACCCTTGCCTTTCTTAAACTTAGTGGTTTTATTCACCATCAACACTTGATGTTCCTTTTTGATCTCCACCTCCGTTGATTTCAGCATTGAATATACCTCAGGAATGGTCTTTTCCATCCCCTGCATATTGAAGTTCATCACAAAGCTCTTGTAGCTCGGTGGAAGCGACTGAAGGATTCTGTCAATGACTGCGTCATCCGGGAGATTAACTCCCAGCTGAGTCAAGTGGTTATGCAATCCAGACATTTTGAGTTTGTGCTCACTGATAGAACTATTTTCCTCCATCTTACAACTGAAGAACTTGTCAGAGACTTCATATCTCTCGATCCAGGCATGAGCTTGGAAAACCATTTTCAGCTCTTCGAACATCTCATATGCTCCGTGTTGCTCAAAATGCTTTTGGAGCCCCGGTTCTAAGCTGTAAAGCATGCCGCACTGAACGAGGGAGTAATCATCAGCACGTGACTACCAAGCGTTCATAACGTCTTGGTTCTCTGGGATGGGTGCGTCACCTAGCGGTGCTTCTAGGACATAATCTTTCTTGGCAGCTATGAGGATGATCCTCAGGTTTTGGACCCAGTCCGTATAGTTGCTGCCATCATCTTTCAACTTGGTTTTCTCTAGGAATGCGTTGAAGTTGAGGGAAACATTAGCGTGGGCCATTTGATCTACAAGACATAATGTAAAGATTTTAGACTAAGTTCAATATAATTAAGTTCATCTAATCAAATTATTCAATGAACTCCCACTCAGATAGGCATCCCTCTAGTCATCTAAGTGAAACATGATCCGAGTCAACTAGGACGTGTCTGATCATCATGTGAGACGGACTAGTCAACATCGGTGAACATCTTCATGTTGATCGTATCTTCTATACGACTCATGCTCGACCTTTCGGTCTTCCGTGTTTCGAGGCCATGTCTGTACATGCTAGGCTCGTCAAGTCAACCTAAGTGTATTGCGTGTGTAAATCTGGCTTACACCCGTTGTATTCGAACGTTAGAATCTATCACACCCGATCATCACGTGGTGCTTCGAAACAACGAACCTTCGCAACGGTGCACAGTTAGGGGGAACACTTTCTTGAAATTATTACGAGGGATCATCTTATTTAAGCTACCATCGTCCTAAGCAAATAAGATGTAAAACATGATAAACATCACATGCAATCAAATAGTGACATGATATGGCCAATATCATTTGCTCCTTTTGATCTCCATCTTCGGGGCTCCATGATCATCGTTGTCACCGGCATGACACCATGATCTCCATCATCGTGTCTTCTTGAAGTTGTGTCGTCATCTATTACTTCTACTACTATGGCTAATGCTTTAGCAATAAAGTAAAGTAATTACATGACGTTTATGTTGACACGCAGGTCATAAATAAATTAAGACAACTCCTATGGCTCCTGCCGGTTGTCATACTCATCGACATGCAAGTCGTGATTCCTATTACAAGAACATGATCAATCTCATACATCACATATATCATTCATCACATCCTTTTGGCCATATCACATCACACGGCACATGCTGCAAAAACAAGTTAGACGTCCTCTAATTGTTGTTGCAAGTTTTTACGTGGCTGCTATAGGTTTCTAGCAAGAACGTTTCTTACCTATGCCAAAACCACAACGTGATATGCAAATTTCTATTTACCCTTCATAAGGACCCTTTTCATCAAATCCGATCCGACTAAAGTGGGAGAGACAAACACCCGCTAGCCACCTTATGCAACTAGTGCATGTCAGTCGGTGGAACCAGTCTCACGTAAGCGTACGTGTAAGGTCGGTCCGGGCCGCTTCATCCCACGATGCCGCCGAATCAAATAAGACTAGTAACGGCAAGTAAATTGACAATATCAACGCCCACAACTGCTTTGTGTTCTACTTGTGCATATAAACTACGCATAGACCTAGCTCATGATGCCACTGTTGGGGAACGTAGTAGAATTTAAAATTTTTCTACGCATCACCAAGATCTTATGGAGTTATCTAGCAACGAGGGAAAGGGGAGTGCATCTACATACCCTTGTAGATCGCGAGCGGAAGCGTTCAAGAGAACGGGGTTGATGGAGTCGTACTCGTCGTGATCCAAATCACCGATGACCTAGCGCCGAACGGACGGCACCTCCGCGTTCAACACATGTACGGTTGGGAAGACGTCTCCTCCTTCTTGATCCACAAGGGGGAAGGAGAGGTTGATGGAGATCCGGCAGCACGACGGCGTGGTGGTGGAAGCAACGGCGATCTCGGCAGGGCTTCGCCGAGCTCAGCGAGAGGGAGAGGTGTCACGGGAGGGAGAGGGAGGTGCCAGGGGCTAGGGTGTGGCTGCCCTCCCTCCCCCCACTATATATAGGACCCCTAGGGGGGGCGCCGGCCCTAGGAGATGGGATCTCCAAGGGGGGCGGCGGCCAAGGGGGGTGACTTGCCCCCCAAGCCAAGTGGGACGGCCCCCACCCCTAGGGTTTCCAACCCTAGGCGCAGGGGGAGGCCCAAGGGGGGCGCACCAGCCCATCAAGGCTGGTTCCCCTCCCAGTTCAGCCCATGGGGCCCTCCGGGATAGGTGGCCCCACCCGGTGGACCCCCGGGACCCTTCCGGTGGTCACGGGGCAATACCGGTGACCCCCGAAACTTTCCCGATGGCCGAAACTGGACTTCCTATATATAATTCTTCACCTCCGGACCATTCCGGAACTCCTCGCGATGTTCGGGATCTCATCCGGGACTCCGAACAACTTTCGGGGTACCACATATTAATATCTCAACAACCCTATCGTCACCGAACCTTAAGTGTGTAGACCCTACGGGTTCGGGAGACAAGCAGACATGACCGAGACGACTCTCCAGTCAATAACCAACAGCGGGATCTGGATACCCATGTTGGCTCCCACATGCTCCTCGATGATCTCATCGGATGAACCACGATGTCGTGGATTCAATCAATCCCGTATACAATTCCCTTTGTCAATCGGTACATTACTTGCCCGAGACTCGATCATCGGTATCCCAATACCTCGTTCAATCTCGTTTCCGGCAAGTCACTTTACTCGTACCATAATGCATGATCCCGTGATCAACCACTTGGTCACATTGAGCTCATTATGATGATGCATTACCGAGTGGGCCCAGAGATACCTCTCCGTCATACGGAGTGACAAATCCCAGTCTCGATTCGTGCCAACCCAACAAACACTTTCGGAGATACCCATAGTGCACCATTATAGTCACCCAGTTACGTTGTGACGTTTGGCACACCCAAAGCACTCCTATGGTATGCTGGAGTTGCATAATCTCATGGTCTAAGGAAATGATACTTGACATTTGGAAAAGCTCTAGCAAATGAACTACACGATCTTTGAGCTATGCTTAGGATTGGGTCTTGTCCATCACATCATTCTCCTAATGATGTGATCCTATTATCAATGACATCCAATGTCCATAGTCAGGAAACCATGACTATCTTTTGATCAACGAGCTAGTCAACTAGAGGCTCACTAGGAATGTGTTGTGGTCTATGTATTCACACATGTATTACGATTTCCGGATAACACAATTATAGCATGAACAATAGACAATTATCATGAACAAGGAGATATAATAATAACCATTTTATTATTGCCTCTAGGGCATATTTCCAACAGCAGGCCTGTTGTCGTGCACGATCTTGTGTTCCCTTTCTATGATGAGGGCTTTGTTTACCAGAGTTTGGAAATCTGGGAAATCAAACATACCGAGAGTGCATCTGGGGTGTTGGTTCAGTCCTCCAAGAAATCTATCAATCTTCCTTTCTTCTTTGGCCACATCATAGAGAGAATAACGGGCCAAATGGTTGAACTTGTGTAGGTACTCACTTACTGATAGGCTTCCTTGTGTGAGAGCGAGAAATTCGCGCTGGTTGACCTTCATAATACCGGCGGGAATATGGTACTTGCAGAAATGGTCCTTGAATTTAGTCCAAGTAATTTCTTCGTCCACAGGCCACATAGCCTTAGCATTATCCCACCATATAGCGGTAGCTCCTTCAAGATAATGTGTAGCGAATGGAACCTCATCAGCTTCTTCAGTGTGAGCAATCTCAACCTTCCTCTCAATAGTCCTTAACCAATCGTCGACTTCCAAAGGATCGATAACTTGACTGAAACTGGGAGGCTTGGTCCTCTGAAATTCTGACAGCTTGGAGTGATGACCATTCTGATTTCCATTCTGCCTAACCATAGCTTGCACACTTTTCAACAGCTCAATCAGATCGTTGTTCCTTCTTTCTTCAAACATATGCATGATTTGCTCAGTGGATGGTGGATGTGGCGGTGGTGGTGGATATGGCTCGGGGGATGTCATGCATGTCTTGCTGAGTGACGAACAGGGACATCCTCACAAGCGTGGCTGCTGCTGCCTCCTCGCGTCATCCTATTGTTCATTTTCCCAATATAAAGCAACTGAGATGAGAAATATCCAAAAATGGGAAGAAAAGCCAGCGACAAGCTGAAAGAAAGCAGCGAAAAAGAAATCAAGGCAAATAATAAAAAGGTTCCAACATAATTATACATAGACTCTTACATGAAAAGTAAACATCATGACGGGTTCGACTACCCTCATACATGAAACTAAGCATCATGACACGTACGACTACATTGGTACATCAACCTCATGATGACTGCAGATACTCTAACGATCTAGTGCTCGACTGGTGCTGCGGGATCCTCTCCTGAGCCGGGCTCAGATCCTGAGCTGATAGTGGAAACCTCCAGGTTAAAAGTTAGACGATGACACTTGTTGGGGATCGTTGCAGAAATTAAAAAATTTCTACGCATCACCAAGATCAATCTATGGAGAGACTAGCAACGAGAGAGAGGGGAGTGCATCTTCATACCCATGAAGATCGCGAGGTGGAAGCGTTGCAAGAACGCGGTTGGAGGAGTCGTACACACAGCGATTCAGATTGCGGTCGATTTTGATCTAAGCGTTGAACAGCGGCGCCTCCGCGTTTAACACACGTGCATCCCGGTGACGTCTCCCGCGCCTTGATCCATCAAGGAGGAGGGAGAGGTTGGGGAAGACAACGCCAGCAGCAACACGACGGTGTGGTGGTGGTGGACCTGCGTGGTTTCCTGCAGGGCTTCGCCAAGCACTGCGAAGAACGAGGATGTTGAGAGGTAGGGCTGCGCCGAGAGAGAGAGAGACTCGTGTCTTTGGCAGCCCCAAAACCCCCACTATTTATAGGAGGAGGGGAGGAGGGTGTGCCTCCTCTAGGGTTCCCACCCCTAGGGGTGGCGGCAGCCCTAGATAGGATGGAGGGGGGCAGCCAAGAGGGGGAGAGAGGGGGGCGCGCCCTAGGGTGGGCCTTAGGCCCATCTACGCCTAGGGTTTCCCCCTTTCCCCTCCTAGCTGTGCCTTGGGCCCTGGTGGGAGGCGCACCAGCCCACTCAGGGGCTGGTCCCTTCCCACTCTTGGCCCATGCAAGCCTCTGGGGCTGGTGGCCCCTCCTGGTGGACCCCCGGAACCCTCCGGTGGTCCCGGTACAGTACCGGTGACGCCCGAAACACTTCCTGTGGTCAAAACCTCACTTCCTATATATCATTCTTTACCTCCGGACCATTCCGGAACTCCTCGTGACGTCCGGGATCTCATCCGGGACTCCGAACAACATTCGGTAACCACGTACAAACTTTCCCTATAACCTTAGCATCATCGAACCTTAAGTGTGTAGACCCTACGGGTTCAAGAGGCATGCAGACATGACCGAGACATCTCTCTAGTCAATAACCAACAGCGGGATCGGGATACCCATGTTGGCTCCTACATGTTCCACGATGATCTTATCAGATGAACCACGATGTCGAGGATTCAATCAATCCCATATACAATTCCCTTCATATACCGGTATGATACTTGCCCGAGATTCAATCGTCGGTATTCCTATACCTTGTTCAATCTCGTTACCGACAAGTCTCTTTTTCTCGATCTGTAACACATCATCCCATGATCAACTCCTTGATCACATTGATCTCATTATGATGATGTCCTACCGAGTGGGCCCAGAGATACCTCTCTGTCACACGGAGCGACAAATCCCAGTCTCGATTCGTACCAACCCAACAGACACTTTTGGAGATACCCGTAGTGCACCTTTATAGCCACCCAGTTACGTTGTGATGTTTGGCACACCCAAAGCATCCCTACGGTATTCGGGAGTTGCACAATCTCATGGTCTAAGGAAATGATACTTGACATTAGGAAAGCTTTAGCAGACGAACTATACGATCTTGTGCTATGCTTAGGATTGGGTCTTGTCCATCACATCATTCTCCTAATGATGTGATCCCGTTATCAATGACATCCAATGTCCATGGTTAGGAAACCGTAACCATCTATTGATCAACGAGCTAGTCAACTAGAGGCTCACTAGGGACATGTTGTGGTCTATGTATTCACACATGTATTACGATTTCCGAATAACACAATTATAGCATGAACAATAGACAATTATCATGAACAAGGAAATATAATAATAACCATTTTATTATTGCCTCTAGGGCATATTTCCAATAGTCTCCCACTTGCAATAGAGTCAATAATCTACTTACATTGTGATGAATTGAACACCCATAGAGTTCTGGTGTTGATCATGTTTTGCTCGTGGAAGAGGTTTAGTCAACGGATCTGCGACATTCAGGTCCGTCTGCACTTTACAAATATCTATGTCTCCATCTTGAACATTTTCACGAATGGAGTTGAAGAGACGCTTGATATGCCTGGTCTTCTTGTGAAACCTGGGCTCCTTGGCAAGGGCAATGGCTCCATTGTTGTCACAAAAGAGAGTCATCGGGTCCGACACATTGGGAATAACTCCTAGGTCGGTAATGAACTCCTTCATCCAGATTGCTTCATGTGCTGCCTCCGAGGCTGCCATGTACTC